>NW_010299783.1:0-10323 GCF_000700745.2 Antrostomus carolinensis | reverse complement strand
TCCCACCTGTAACTAGGTGTCCTCTTTAATTTCATGTGAATTATTTTGCTTGTTTTTTAAGACATTATGGTATCTTGAGTAGATTCTTTAGCAAGAATGTTTAGATTTAGATAATACTCAGGTTTATAAATCCACCTCATTATTTGTTGATTAACAACTAAATCCTAAATGGACAATTTCTATAAAAACTTGTGTATTCCAGTTTTTGAGGTCTCCAAAGAAATATTGCTGGAACAAAAAACATCTGGAGTGGCAACTGCAGACAAGGCTGTATTACTGCTTTGTTGTTTCTTTACGGCAGTTGCCACAATTTCATTGCTTAGCTTTGAAACTTGAAAGCAAGCTCCTATCAAAGCTCTTATCTGCTGAGACACACCAGAATACTTTGTCCCACGCTCTGTAAATTCACTAGTGGAGTGTTTATACAGACTTGACACGTAGGCCCAGTGCTGCAGCCACTCAGCTGATGTACAACGGTAACTGAATGGTTCCCAGAGAAGCTGCCATCTGGAAAAATGCTGAGAAACTTACATTGAGACAGTATTTTTATTTAATGAGAAGTATTAATTTTAGGCAAACGTGATTTAACGGGGTGGCTGGTTGGAGGCGTGACGGCCTTTGGGCGGGCAGCGTGTTGTGTTTCAGCACCAGTGCTAACCAGGCTCGTCTGCTTCACAGATGAATCAGCAAATGGCGGGAATGAATCTCGGCAGCTCCAGCAACGCGATGGGCTTTGGCCAGGCCCCCAGCACAGCGGCAGGGTGGGCTGGAACCTCCTCTGGTCAGACTCTCAGCACACAACTGTGGAAATGAAAGCTGCAATAGAAGTCTCTCCCAGACAGCCACCTAACATTCCTTGTTCAAATGCATTTCCTTTCGCTGTTCCTTCCATGTACATATTCTTTTTCTTTTTCCCCAGCTGTTCAGATTAAGAATATAACTGACTGACCGTGTTGTGGTCTATATTGATTTCAATTTGATGTAGTGAAAAGCAGATCAAGAATACATTTATACATCATTGGCAGCGTTCTCATACAATGCATATGATTTCACAGACCATATATTTAAGAAGCTGCTTAACCACATACTGATTTTTTTTTCCCCCTCAAAATTCTAGATCAAATGTTTGCATATAAGGGATGTAGCTATCATGTTAGTAATATCCAAAAAATATGAACCCTGACCCCCCAAATTACCCAGTAATCCTGTAGAAGGTACTGTATGAACAAATGTTTAATCATATATAAATAGAATGTAAATGTATCACTGAGCAATGTTTTCTAGTGTATCAAACGAATTTGGTTTCATCATACATTTCACTGTGATGTTATTATGGTGTGCATAACAGGGAATATGGTTACTGAAAGAAAGATAAACCTGGATGTTACTGTAGTTCTACAAATCAATAGTTTATTCCTTTAAAAATGAGCATTTGATCCATTTGAGTTTCCTGTGACAACGTATCCAATCTGGCTCATGAGGCACGTGCACAGTATTAACGCTGAGAGCTCGCTAGCAGCACAAGATATATACAAGGTAGCTCGGTGTGAACAGATTATTATTTCTTGCAGAGATATCCAGGTTTATAACAGTGATTGTGTTTACATTTTATGGTGCCTCGTAATGATAAAATGTTATTTCCCTATATTAAAAGGATAAATCCATCCATGATTGTGGTTTTTTATTTCATTCTCGTATGACCTATTTGACCGCTATTTCCTCAAGAAGTCTACTTTTAATGAAGGAAAACACGTTCAATGTGGAGGATCCATTTATGCGAATATTTAGACCAACAGTTCATGATTTAAAATCAGTTTATAATTACACCATTAAGCTGGGTAAATACAAAAAGGATATCCATAAACGATGGGTTTGAAAATGCTCCATTGCAGCCTTGTTTCTCTTGATTGTTTTTTACTATGTGGAAACAGCCTTAAAACAAAGGTAAGTGTCAGCTAAGACGAGAGTTGAGAAATGCATGCAGACAAATTAGAACAAAGCACACCCACCACTTGATTTGCATATTAGAGTATCTGACAGCTTCGTTTCGTTTCCACAGAAGTCCATCAGGTGACTATTAAAAGGTCTCAGCAGTAGAAGCAGCCTCTCACCCAGTAGCCTGTTCTGACCCATCTGTTGTACTGTACTTGCCGTGTAACTGCGTCTCCACCTCAGACCTCAATACTGACGGTGTCCAGATGGTATTTTGGCTCGTTAGCTAGATTTACTTTTTCTGTCCGCGTGTGCCACACGAGAACCTGTAAGATAACAGTTGTGCTAGTACCGTCATCGACAGAGATGATACGCAAGCTTTTGAGTAACTGTGGAAATCGGTACCTTTGTGCAGTTGTTTGCTTTTGGTTCCAGTTCCTCCACTGTTGTTATCTGTTTCAGAAAATCAGATTCTTGCATTCCTGGTTGAGAGCCACGACGCTTGAATACGGCTTTCGGATGCGACAGAATCACTTGAAGACTCACAGCAAATCCTTGGAGAGAGGGGGGAATAAAATGTTAAGACAAACCTTTAGGCTTTACATTTTCGTGCAAGTTACACTTGAGCCTAGAAGTCTCCATGTTCCTTTTAAAAATGATTGTATGGATAGACAATATTTGGTACCTTGTACAGCCTACATCGTTTTGCTTTGCCCTGAAGGTGCAATCAGATTTTTTTAATTGCACCATATTTTCAGCATGTTTAAATCAATTTCCTGTCATGTAGAAAATAATATCTTTTTGCCTGAAAAGTCAGGTATTGCTAAGATCTCAGACTGTCCTTCCTTCCTACTTTGAATTAAGAAATAAAACTAAATTTTAAGGAAAATAAAATGCATGAAATTTATACTGTACAAAACACTTCTAGGTTTAAAGGTGAGAGAAGAAAAAGGTTAAAATGTGTTACTTGGAGCAGCTGTGGTCTTCGGAGATGTTTAGCCTTTAAAGAGTTTTAACGTTATTGTTGGTGAAAGAGCAGCTGTTTTGCCTTGCACACCGTGTAGTTCTTGTGGATCCTTTCCACCAGCAGTGGTCTGGTCTGCAGGACAGCCCAGCCCGCAGCTCATCCGTGCCCCACACAGCACAACGGAAGGGACATCATCAGCGCTCGTGCCTCTGCAGCGCATTCCCCTGCTGCCAGACACTGGGTCCCTCAGAGGGACATCGCAAACTGAGGAGGCACTAGGTTGAGCAAACTCGCCCCTTCTGAAGCAACTCTCACGACTCTCCAGTTTGCCATTACTGACAGAACTCTCCAGTTTCCGTTCAGCAAGGCTCAGCGGCACGTATGCTGCCTTCGGTGTGACTCAAAACTCGACCGACACACTTGTAAAGAAAAATTACATTTGTAACTCCATATGTCTAATTGCCAAGCCCAAAAAAGAAATCCTTTTTTTGTCGGTTCGGAGTGGTTCCAGCTGTCCCTTTATAACAGCAGTAGTAACAGTTTTGACATCTGTTCTGGAAAACTGCAAGAACATTTAATTCTAAAGCCAGCATTAAAATTTTCTCATTTTTAAATGAGTATAACTTGCTCTAATGGAATATAAATCTGTCCCATTTCTTACTAGAATCATGGGGTGTGTTTATGCTATTGTACGTCCCTTGAAACTATCCGTGGCTTTTATGGGAGCCTTTTAAAGAGGAAAATACAAGGAAGTAATTACTGCATCACCTGTAAAGAAAGCACACTGAAAGCACTTTTATCCATGACTATTGTGCTTTTGCTTGTAGCAAAGCACAGGAACACCAGAAATCTTGGGGGGGGGGTGTGGTCTTGGGGTTTTTTTGTTGTTTTTTTAAATAAAGGTTTGGACATGGCCCATGAAGACTACGAGTTGGATGTAAACTGAGGTCCCAATTCATGGACAAGACACTGCTGAAGAAAATGTGTTTATACGTTATATCCTGCCTAAGCTAAAGAAGAACAGGTGGCTGGATGGAAGGGGCTCATCCACAACGTGCAGAGTACTCGAGGGAATAAAAGCCTTCCAGGGGGTGTGAGACTCGGGCTGTAGCCTGTGCTCACCATGCAGTTCCACTCGCTCTGCAGCAGTGCTGGGATCCAGCTGGTCTCCGCCGCAGCTGCTGGGCTTGGGCAAGCGGTGCCAGGGCAAAGAACAGCAGTTGGGACTTTCCTTCCCAGGTCAGGGTTTGGCTTCAGCAGGTACCAGCCTGTACTGCTGCCTGCGTCCTGTAGCCTGGCTGTGAGGGAGCACAAGGTGGGCTCCAGGCCAGTGCTGGCTGTAGCCAAGTGTAAGTGTTTGTGAAGAGCCAAGGCTGAGAGCAAGAGAGCGCTGCAGTGCCTCAGGCCAGCTCTCTGCACCTTGAAAGCTGACCATAGACTTGCCACTGAAGAACAAACTGGCCTGGTTCAGTTCTGAATTTTCAGTGAGGGTTTTGGGTTTTTTTTTTCCTCAATTAGAACAAACAATATGTGGTTTTTTTGTTGCAACTGGGCTTTAGTGTGCTTGATATTTGGGCCCCCCCCCCTTGAAATGTTTGCTTTGGAAGGGAAGGCACTGTTGGAGCCCTGATCAGCTGTGGGAGCTGCTGTTTCTTTAAAAAAAAAAAAAAAAAGAAAGAAAAAAATAAAGAAAGATTTAAGCTGGTCATCCATGAAGGAGAAAATTAAGTAAACAACAAAGTTAGTGTAGTGCCCTAGTTTTCAAAGTGGAGAGGGAATCCATTCTAAGCAGAAGAGACACACAGATTTTCTGCTGCTTATCTCTGCGTGTCTCAGCTTGGCTCCCTGGCCCCCACTGCCCATACTTACCCAAACATTAATTTCTCCTAGGTTCTCTTGTTGCAAAGCTTGCTCCTCTTGTTGAGAAAATTGGATTCAGTTCCGCAGATGGCTTTCTCCCACGCACAGATCTTCAGCTGTGCCATGCTCCCTGCGTGTAACACATGCCCTTGCTCCCATGCTGCTGCAAACCACCATTTTAAGGTGCTATCAAAAATCCCCATGTTTTCAGGCATCAAATAAAAGTCAGATTACTAAACTGAGTGTTGTACGTGGCAAGGACACGGCCTGCTGCGCGCTGACTGGCCTAAGGTTTGTTTCCTTGATCAGTGGTCGTGCAGTCTTTGTTTCTTAAAAGAATCCAATAAAGCAGCAACTTGAAGAGATAAAATAATTCAAAAGGGGAGTTTTCTCCCGGCTCTCTAGTTCTCCAGTTATGCTCTGTAACTGCTTTTGTTTCACATGGTCGACATTCTGTATTTATGTAGATAGACTCTGGATGGATTTAAGGGAAAACCATTTTCTAGTGGTAACTTTTAGTTGACTTTTTAATCACAGACAGATTATTTTGGCATCAAAAAGAGGAGATGGTTCAGGTTTTGACCAGACTGGCACTAGTTATTTCACTTGGTAGATAATGATCCTGTGGTAATAATGAGAAGACACTGTTATTTTGAATTCTATCCCCAAACAAGGATTAATCTGGGATTACTGTCTCCATCATAGCAAAGCACAACATGCTACACACATACAGTTGGTTTTTTTTTTACTTCATCATTATTTCTACAAGGTTGTATTGGGTTTAAGATCACAAGTGCCATGTGACAATTTCATAGCTAGAGTGTGAAAAGGTGTTTTGGGAGGGATTTTTTTTGTGTGTTTAATGCAAGACTGTAAATTAAATCAAATTGACTGAAGAGCTACCTAGATAATTAATTTGTTGGAGGACAACAAATAGATACCTGGGAGACGTGGCAAAGATTACATCTGTGCTTCTTTCTACGGAAGCTGCTTCTGTTAGTTCACACCTCGACTTGTGTTAGATAAATGGCTTCTGTTAAAAGGCACGACCACTCTTCTTCATCTGGTTAGACTGAGCTGGTCTCTAAAGATTTTGTTGCTGTGATTAATGCCTTTGCCTCCTGAACGCTCTAGATAGGGCAGTAGGTGAAGGCAAGCTAGAAACAGAGTGTTTATCGTTTCCGGAGCGCAGAACTGCTCATGCTCTCTGCGGATGCTGAAACAGCTATACCAGTATCCACACAGTTCAAGGTACTGACTTTGGTTCGCTGAACATGCCATGGTGTGGGGTCAGCTTCTTACAGGTGTCTTCTCTCTGTGCCATGCTGTCTGAGTTGCAAGCAGGCAGAGGTGCTCAACCAGGAGTTTTTGTAGTTCAGAACAAAGGCATCTGCTAACAATGAAAGAGGCTCTCTATTTTAAACTCAACAACATTTAAAATAGTTACCACCCTTTGATGGGAAGGTGGTTTTGGGGATTTTTATTTTTTTTAGTTTAGTGTCTGCCATAGCCACTCACTTAAAATCTTTTGTACTTCTGACTTCCAGCAGTGGCTCTTTCAGATTAAAACAAAATATGCCATGTTTTGCAATGTCATTAATAGACTACTCTTTTCTCAAGAGAACCATAAAAAAGGTGAGAAGTACTAATGACCTCATACTATGTCAAAATTAAATTAAAAAAAAAAAAAGGTTGCTCAGGCCCTGGCAGAAGGACTTAAGGCACAGTGGGTGTGCTCTGGACCACAAGTCCAAAATCTGCTTGCCCAGTGATTCACAGTCACGGATTAATCTTGATGACTGAGGGAAGCAGCTCCCAGACTGGTAACGTAAACCATGCATCTGTTTTCCTTGAGCAATCTTGACAGAGGAGAATCACAATCTAACTTGTTCTCATGGGTGGTCAAAAACTCTGGCACTGGGAACAAGCCAAACATAAAGCACTGATAGAACCACTTAGTAAAGATTTTAAATCAGGTCTAAAATAAGCAACACAAGTGCCTAGCTCAGAATCAATGTCACCCTTGGTTACAGCACCCAGTTCCCTCTCCCTTTCCTTCCCTGAGGGTAAGGAAGTCTGTGCCCAACTCCAGAACTTACCTACAGTTAGAAGGCAGAACTTTAACTAATTAACATGGTGTGTTGGTTCTCAGACAAGAAGCAACACCAGAAAACTACTCTGCTTTCTGGATGTTATTTAGCATTGGAGAATAGCAGAGTCACCCACAAAGTTCTCAAAAAAAATGACCAGTGTTTACTGAACTGATACAGAACTATCTTTTCATAGTGGTTTTCACAAGAATTCTGTAAACCAAAGAAAGCCTCCTTACCAGTGCCTTGGGGATCAGAACGTTAATTATAAATACCTGTAAACAGCTGGGCAGTTCAATATACACCCAAATCTTTTTCATGGTAATATTTTCAAAAGAGATCCTTGATCTTAGGTATATGGTATAACCTCAGTTGCTTATCTGTTTGGTGCCAGCAGGAGGAGGAATGTCAGTGATGTACTACAGCATGGACTTTGGTTTGTTAGCAAGTCCTCCAAGTCCCCGGGGGTATGTTGGGGGGTTGGGGAGGGGGGCAAGGGTAGAAAAGAGTGTTAACACACACCCTGCAGACTGTACCAGCTCAGACACCTACACAGTTCTGGATTTACAGGTTCTGTTCTGTGTGTCTCTGCCCTGCCACCATATTCCTGAGGGATGCAACAAGTTTGCATCCTTGAAGATGCAAACTTAACATAATTTTTTACCAAGCTACAGAGCAGCTATTTCCCTCCTTGCTGAAATTAAAAATGTAATTTAATTTATTCAGTTATTTTTTGAAGACTACTAAAAGTTCTCTCACAAAGTAGCAACTCCTTGTTTGTGGATCTGCAGTAACTTCCTATACTCTCAACACTTGTACCTGTGTCTCTATAACCCTCCTTTCCGTGACTTTGGTAAAAGCACCAGCAGATGTTCCTAATAGAGCTGCTTTGCCCTCGTGCCAGTGTTTCAGCCAGCAACTGCAAAAATCAACTTACAAACTTTCCATCTATCTCTTAATGTCTGGGTTAGTCCCTTGGCCAAGGCTGTGTAATGGCTTTTTGCCTGCTGCTAATGACTGATGAAGCCTGCTAATACCCATAAGTAACCACTCCTACCCCACAGTATCGACGTAGAGACTGTTCTGAACATCCGCAGCGCTCAATGGGCCGCAGGGGTTTAGGGACTGACAGACCTAGTTCTCCCCTGAGGAATGCCTCTACCTGGACACTCAAATAGTTATTTTCATGCCAGGTGATACTATTCACTTGAAATGTTTCTACAGTGCTGAAAAACTCATCCATTGATATTTCTGTCTTTGAGGTGTTAACAACTGTTAGTTCTCCTATTACTCTTTTTAACCGATTGTACCGTAAATACTGTACATATTGCTCAGCAAACATTTCCACCCATGTAAAATATTCTGTTGTGATACGAAAGCACTGTCCTTTCCCAACCACAAAAACATGAGGGTTTCAGAAAAAAAGAAAATGGCTGGCTATTCCTACCCCATTCTCGGCCCTGTATCCCTACTTTACCACTTCCTTCTTTTTCCTGAATACAGAATATGCTTAAGTGCAAATATCATACAATTTGCTGCTGCTGCTACATCAGAAATTGGACTTCTGCACAGTGGTGATTCACGTGGCAGTGGTAAATATATAAAAAAGATTGTCTAAGCATGGACTAACAGCAAGACAGCTATGTGGTGTGCTAACTTCACAGCAGAAGATTGATGAGATGCATTTTGAAGCTTTTCTGCTTTTCTGCCTTCATCTACTATGCTATAGCTGTCAGTCATTTTTCCCCTAAGCCCAGGGTTTCAAACTACATCCATCTACAGTCATCACTGTCATTTCAAATAACCAATAAAAAATTGAATAATTTCATGATAAAGTAGCATTTCACAACAAGAGGTCTAAGAAGGGTCTGCATTTATACTGCCTGGTGCAGACTAATGACACAATGAGAGGCAGGGGCTCCTTGCAAAAATTAATTGGATTAATTAATTTAAATTAACTTGTTTCAGACAAACAATTTATACAACATAAAAGCCAAGTTGCTGCAAAAAAAAACCCAAACAAGTGAAAGTAACTTCAGCTATCATCAAGAAACAACTTAATTAGATGAGATGTGCAATCCAAGACTTCCAGGGTATTCAGTGCTTAAGGGCTTGATTTCAGAAGTTTTAAAAGCTGCTTCCACTGAGACACCCGCTTCCGTCCCGCTCACAAAAAAAGGTAAGAGCAGTTACTGTGAGACACGGTCACGTATCACGAAACGTGGCACTTACCTGCCATGTCGATGGCAAAGGGCCTGTCAGCTCTCCAGCCGGTGTACCAGCCAACAACTTTGCCGTTTTCCACGACCGGGCGCTCGTACCGTCGTCCTCCGACCAGTCCCACGGGCCACACCGACACTTTGCGGGTCGTCCGCATCTGCAAGGGGCAGGCACAACGTGACTGTGTGTGCGCACGTTTCCCTCCCAGGCTTTTTGTTGTACGTGTTGCTGGGAAGCCTACACATTAATCATCAAGACTAGGTATCTAAAAGCAGTTCAGCCCAACAGAGTAAGCCTATGAAAGCTGCATGTGCCCACTCATTTTCTGTGAAACCTCCAGCTCTCTAGCCTGTAGGCACCTCGATTCTAATGAATAAATGCTACTCATACTATTTTTTTTTTAATAACAAAAATTTTAAAAGCCATGAAAAAGCTACTGGAGAGTTTCCAGAGGAAGGACACTAAATTGGTGAAGGGCTTAGAGGGGAAGCCATATGAGGAGAGGCTGAAGTTGCTTGGTTTGTTCAGCCTGGAAGAGACTGAGACACCTCATCGCGGTCTATAACTTCCTCACAAGGGGAAGAGGAGGGGCAAGTGCTGATCTCTTCTCTCTGGTGACCAATGATAGGACCAGAGGAAATGGCAGGAAGATGTGCCAGGGAGGTTTAGGTTGGACATTAGGAAAAGGTTCTTCACCCAGAGGGTGGTGGAGCACTGGAACAGGCTCCCCAGGGAGGTGGTCATGGCACCAAGCCTGACAATACTCAAGAAGCATTTGGCCAAGGCCCTCAGACACACTGAATCTTGGCATTGTCCTATGCTGGGGCAAGAGTTGGACTTGATGATCCTTGTGGGTCCCTTCCAACTCACAACTTTCTATGATTTCTATGATTCTATGAAAGAACAGTATTTGTTTTCTTGTTTGTTTGTTTGGGTTTTCAAAGGTGTACTGGATCATTTTTCACCTTTTTTTGTACTAGATCTTGGGAGCATTCTTGCAGTAGGTTTATTTCTGTAGGCTGCATACACACTGTACAAGCCCAGCGAGAGGGAGTATTATAATCATGATTAACAAATACGCACTTCATTAAGACAAGTGCAATTAGTTTGAGACTGGTAACAAACACACCGAGTACAGGAAATTGTGTCACACAACTCTTCCCTTACCTGCAAACATACCAGATCTGTACAACAGGTGCAGCTCAGATCTATTAAAGGCTCGCAAAAAATAAAATGAAATAAAATGAAATAAAA
>NW_010299782.1:0-5887 GCF_000700745.2 Antrostomus carolinensis | reverse complement strand
GTGACAGACCAGGGACGATCTTTACCCGTGCCGGTAGCCCCGGGATCCGTGCCAACACGGGGGCAAGTTTCTTAACGTTTCTTTGGAATACCCAGAAAGCAAGAAGGCGGCCTGCATTTCGGCAGTCACACACGGATCGAACAACCCCATCGCCGTTAGGGCGAACAGGAATTCACTTGCTTGTGTGGAGTGTTGTAACTGACGTATAAACCAAGAACTTAGGAAACAAAACCTGTTTTCCCTGATTCAGGTGAATTTTGCTTCTGTAACCTATCCAAGCAAAAAGTCTACAGCGTATGCTCAGGTTATTATGGAAGAAATATTTAGAAACAAAAGGAGCAGCAGTGGTAGCATGCTGCCAGCCACAGCATCAGGTCTGTAGCTCAGCAAAAGCCGTCAACATCTTGTGCTTCATCAGAAAGTTATAATCACACAAAAGCCAGTACATTGAGCCACAGGGAGGGAAGGAGGAAAGATGAACAGCTTATTCACATTTGAACAATAACATAACGTACACAAACTGAACAAGCACGTGAAGAAGTTTGTATTTCATGAGGCACACAAACGCACTCGTTGGCAGAGGTTATATCGCTGCCTGCTGCTGCCGCAACTCATGCGGTTCATCTGCCTGATGGGCAGAAAAACGATCTATTTGCGATAAAAGTCTCTGACCACACAGAACAGTACTGCGGCCAAGAGCTTCGAGAGATGTAGTTCAGAAACGGAGAGGGAGCCCAAGTCTGTGGGAGGCAGAGGACAGCAGCTCTCCACCTGCTAACGCTGGCTGGCCCACATCAACTGTGCGACCAGGCTGCAGCAGCCCGGGGAGCCTTCGTGGGCTCACTTCTGCCCACAGCCAGGCATTCCAGGTGATCTGCCATCCATGTGACAACACGGCCTTACCTGGAATAGTTCTGTATTTAAATTGCTCCCAAACCATCAGGAATCACCATCCCTCACCCAGCAGTGGAAAAGGTAAATGGAAATTTTGTCAGAACTTAATGGTGAGGAGTGCACTTTTATTGCTGGTTCTGCCCATGGGGAGTCCTGAAGTGGCACAATTTGGGGTGACTATGACCTTCTGAGTTGTCACTGAGAGGGAAACTGAAAGCTGTAATCTCCCTGTTTATGGACAAGCCTATCCTCTAACTTGGAAAATCTAATTTATTCACTAGCATGGTTTTGACAGACTATTTACTTGGGAATAAAGTTTATATCACCAGTGTGTAAAATTGAATTTATGCCTATGCAACTGCTCTTGTCCCCTAGTAATTAAGAGCTGATTATCTCCTGATGACCTTTGGAATGGGGTGAGGAACTGGATACAACCCAAAAGGGCTGGACTCCAAAGGAATGTGTCTAGAATAGGTAGATGACAGAGAACAGAAAATCTTATCTATGAATTTGCACTGGGAAAACTGGCTCAGTCATCACAGTGAGTATATAAGCAATCCTCACTGGCAGCAATCAATTCCTTATGAAAGCATCCCCCAGGAAATTACTTTGTATACCTAGACCTTTTAAGTCCAAAATAAAACCAGCCCTTTGTATTCAGAAAGATTGTTGGTGTCAGACAACACATCACTGTACCTAAAAATTGGTTGCATGAAGTTCCTCTTCTGAATTTCTCTATGTTGAGGGTTTCATGGCTCTGATTTTACTACCTCAAACAGCTTTGTACATGCTGATTTAGAAAAAACAATATACACAGGCAAAGAGCAAGCATTAAGTAAATAAGCATTCATTCATACCCAAACAATATAAAGCTGCCCACACACCACACCTGAACAACAAAGGAGAGGTCAGAATGACAGCAAGCAGTGTGGAAGGGTGGAGGAGCTTCTGAAAAGAAAGAGCAACAGCTCTAGCTCTCTTTCCTTGGGAGAAAGGATTATATTTTTAGAAGCAGTTGGCTCAGCCTCTAAACCAAACCACAAGTATTTACCAGTGAATATACAGCATTTTCAGACATTTCCTGTGATGAGCATAATACCCAAGAGACTAGGTGGAAAACACCAAATACTGCAAAAGTAACAGTGGTGTTGGTGTGGTTTACTCCATGGGAGGACCTGCACAACATCTTTAGGGCAACAGAGAAGCACTTACAATGCTGCAGGGTAGCTGCTCTCTCTTATTAGCGGAACACACCCATTTATTCAAGCTCATAACTGATGACAAACAAGTATTACAAGGTATTAAGATGTTTCCCTTTATGTTTGCTTGGGTACAGCATTATAAAATTGTTATTCAAATACTGAGTCACATGGCGGTCTTGAGGTGGGAGGAATAGCATTTGTTGGCAGAGTAACATTTGTGTGCAGCATATTAGTGACATGTGTCTTTGGCGTGACAGGTTTCAACATTAGGGCTTCTCAGGATTTTTTTGTTGTTGTTGTTTTATAGCTACTAGAAGTGCTTGACAGAAAGCTCCTGTGGGTGGTGGTAGGAGTTGCTGTAGAAGAACCCTCTTCTCAGTCGGTGAGGAATGAAGAGCCATAAACTCCAAATGCTGACGTCAAAAGAGCGTATCTTCAGGAGCACTGGGGCAAGGATCACACCAGAAAACCAGGCTAATTTCCTGTCCTGTATTCATCTGGAGATCATCTGGACTTAAACTGGCATTTCACGTTCTCCCAGCTCTATGTTTTGGAAGTTACCTTTTGTTTAATTTGGCTCCACATCCTGGGTGCAGACTGACCACCTGTGCAGGAAGTAGCACTTTGTGCTACAGTATCAGTTCTGACACCCCTGGCCCAAATACTTTCTCATAGTTAAGCATTTACTATTCACCTGAGTTCCAGCTCATGGGCAGTCTTGGATGTTTTAACACTCGAAGGACACTTGAAGTTTAAGCACAGATTCTACAAGAGAGATTCCGAAGTAACTGATTATTTGATTTTTTGGTGCCAGTAAGCTTCCATGTAAACAGAAGAAAAGTGATAGTTATTAATTAGCTTTTAAATTTGGAATTTCATCTCACACTACAAGTTAGCAAATAACACAGAAGACTGCAGTCAAATGGAGTTCGCACAATGTTAAATACCAAAGTGTTAACAACACCCATTAAATCAGCTGTTGTAAACCAAGCCCTTTGCACCCATATACTCTTCTGAGAACAGGAGCCTTCAGCACATAGAATATTTAAATCCGACTTACTACTCCCAAAAATCACTCCCAGAACTGCAGTAAGTATACGCAATTAGAAAGACAGGAAACTTTGAACAAGTTTTCTGTTAGGCCCAAGATACTGCCAAAGAAGCCTCAGATCTCTGCAGCTTCTGCAATTGACAGAAGCAAGTCTAACAGTGAAAGGTATGTGGGAGCAAGGCTAGCAGACAAAAACTGACCCAAGTCCACTGATTTCAAAGAGAGTTAAGCCAGTACAAACCAGCTAAGGCACTGCTCCATTTATGAGCAAAACAGACTGTTGGCATCACACACTAGACATATCATTCATGTGAACACCACTTGTTTGAATCACACCATATTATTTGGAACATAGGCTCTAAAGGAACAGTTGTCACTGATGATCCTGGAGTCCTCCAGCATTATCAAAACATTCAAAAATAACATTTAGCCTCCATGTTGATATCAAACAATTTTTGTCTCCAGAGCAAAGCAGCAACTCCCTTTCCCAAGCATCATTATTTCTTCTACCTATTTTCTTTGCAGGTTCTTGCAGGCTCTGCTCGTTTGTTTTCAGTCTGGTGCCTACACATCTTTAACAGTCTGAAAGCACTCAGAAAGCTTTTCTTTTCTCCCTAAATATAAGAAGAAACACTCAATGCCTAAAGAAGTACACTAGAGGTGTTAAAAGCTGATAAAGGTATCAGACTGGAACTTTGGAGGCATATCACTTCCCAGCTAGTGAACAGAAAAACAATCGAAAAATGTCATTGTGCACAACTACACTGGTGCAGTTTTTCCTGATGCATCTGCAGTAGTGAAAGTCTTTATGTTGGCTTTATTAAAAGGAAGCTTTTTTTATACTGCTTCGATATGGGAAAAAACAGAAGTACCAATAGTACCAATAAAATTATTTCGTTTTAAAACATATTCTTCAAGCAAAAGTGTCAACTAGAGAACAACTGAACATAGACCAAGTCAGAGGCACAAATGGGGTGGGAGCAGAGCCCTAAGACACAACTCTCCTTGCCCCAGGGAGCATCTTCACTAGCAGGCTATGAAGTCCCACATGGTTTGCTCTCTGTGCCACCCATCCTCTGAGGTGACTTGAGTTGGGTTTTTTTTCTGCAAGTTGTCTGTAACATTTAGGCATCAGCAAGGTTAGAAGCTATGCAGGAAATAGTTTCTAACTTGTCTATATTTTGCAACTAGAACTAAGTATTGAATTTACATTCCTTGATAAATCTCCCCTGCTTTCAGCTGCCTCCTTCACAATATATTTTGAAATGCACTATTCTGCATAGCTTTCTTTTCCCACGTCTTTACAGTTCTCAGTGATGTATTTAATTTAGGAAGATAAACTAACATGGAAATAGAAGGAGGCTGCAAACTGGAGGAGAGTGTAAAAGTATCTTTGAGAAAACAGGGAGAAAAAAAAAAGAAGACCATTGTTTCTCCACTTGTACACAGAAATAGAGAAGCTTGCTCATACAACAGGTCTCCCTCCAGATGAGATAAGACAGTGGGATTGCTGAGGCTTGTGCGGTTTGGAGCACTGCACTTACAGAGCACACATCACTTGTGCATCCTGTGCAAGCCTACAAACGACAAGAAAGATAGTCTAAAAATCAAATTAATTATTGCTCATATATCATTAACAGAAACCATTTATTACCTGTAAATCTTTATGTTATTAATCTATAAAAATTTGATTAATTAATATTAAAGTGAATTAAAAACATATATTTGACATCCATAGTAAACTGGTATAGGAATAAAGACAAGTCCAAATGTCTCCCCACATTTTGAAATGAAAGATGTTCTCGTTTTGCATGTGTTTTATATTCTAAACAGGAAAAAAAACATTTCTCATCCACTTTTTTAAAAAAAAGTATTGATTAGGTTTATGAATAGTCCTACATATGAGCAGCATTTTTAATCTTTTTTAAAACAGCAGCTGAAGACTCAAGATTTTATGAAATTGTTTTATGCTGTGAACTCTTTGTGGACCACAAAATACTGACTGTATCACAATAGCACCCTGAGACCTCCAACTGCAGGCAGCCACACAGTTTACTAGGGAGTCTCAAGGTGCCCGGAGAAAAAGACTAGATGTTCTGGAGCAGCCACATCAGAAAACAGATGAGGGGAAGGGCTATGTTGACTTCTGCTTTGAAAGTGTCAAGGAAAGAACAACAAAATTGAAGGTTATGTGTTTAGGAGTATGCAGTGTTAACTTCCATAACCAACAGCAATGCCCCCATTGACACTCAGCAGGAGACAAGCCAGGGGAAGCCTCCAGATAAATAGCAAAGATAACAGTTGAAATATAACATTTCATAAACTTTTTACTATTAAAATTAATCACACATGACTACCTGTGGCTCTGCTTGTTTCCTTTCACACCACAGATGCAGTTTTGCTATTCTGATTTCCCCAAGATTCAGTAGTCTGGAGCTATACGTTCATCTATACTAGTCTCCCTGCTTCTAGATATGCCAGCTTTGTGAAACAATTTATTTGTTTGCATCTAGTCTTTAAACTAGATGGAAACTGGATGTTTCATGGGAAACACACGATACACAAAACGACTCTTGTATGACAGTGTTTAAAAGACTATAGTTCTAGGAGAAGTGTTAAATGTTACCTTCCTCCTTCCATGGCACATGGACCTTAATTAATTTGCCACAGCAGTCCAGCATGAAACTGCAACAGAGTGCAGATCAACTTCCTCGGAATGTCTCAGACTGAAGTACAGTGA
>NW_010299781.1:0-1334 GCF_000700745.2 Antrostomus carolinensis | reverse complement strand
CAAACCATTCTATGCTTCTATGATTCTATGAAAAATGATGACTTTAAAAATTAATAAAAAAGTTTACTCCAATTTCAAGCTGAACTTTCCTAGCCTTTCAGAATTCTTTTTTCCTTTCCCTTCATTGGCTTTCGGCTTACTTTTCCTATGAGAAGTTTCATGTTCACACCTGGACTACACCTTCAGGAGATCATAAACTACCTTCTCCTGGAATATTTCTTAAAGTTTATTCCCATCTAGATGTACGCCAAAGCAGAGATCCCATCAAATTATTGTTGTCTCATTAATGTTTTCTCAAACATGTCTATTTCACTCACCTACTTATGTTGTTACTATGCTAGAACAACAGTTCTAAGTACAATGACAATGCCTAGCACTGATCTTTTCAGGGTAACTTCTGGCATCTCTTACCAATATTTCATCTGTTACAGGAAGGTAAGGGGTTGATTCTGTTTTCCCTTTCCTGCAACTACAGATTCAATAATCTTTACAGGAAGAAGAATGTTTATTGTTATAACTAGTTACTTCTGCTCTCCTTTGCCTTGTTATTCATCAGTCAGTATCAGTAAGATATAAAACAGCACATGCACTTTTCATAAAATCTCTTCTACCACATCTTTACCTTCTAACAGTCAGAAGATCACAGATATAATTTCTAACATTTTTTTTGAATGGTGACTCTGAGAAGCACACACTTCCTCTAAGATTTTTCCATGTTATTTCCTTTTTTGTTTGTTTGTTTGTTTGTTTGTGAGTATAGATATTCAAATAGCTCTTCAATGGTCTGCAGGAATTATTTCTTTTCCTACACCTTCTCATAACTTAGAAGTCATATCACCATGTGACACTAAGACTGTAATTGGTAATTACAGAATCTAAATCTGCTGAGCTTTCCACATTGGTCTGTGCTAATAACTACATCAGGCTACTTTCAAATGTAGTTACACAGAATCACAAAATCACAGAATCACAAAATCACAGAATCACAGAATGTCAGGGATTGGAAGGGACCTCAAAAGATCATCTAGTCCAATCCCCCTGCCAGAGCAGGAACCTAAATGAGATCACATAGAAAGACGTCCACGTGGGTCTTGAATGTCTCCAGAGAAGGAGACTCCACAACCTCCCTGGGCAGCCTGTTCCAGGGCTCCATCACCCTCACTGTAAAGAAGTTTCTTCTGAAGTTTAAGCGGAACCTACTATGTTGCAGCTTACACCCATTGCCCCTTGTCCTACCATTGGGCATCACTGAAAAGAGCCTGGCTCCATCTTCTTGACATTCACCCTTTAGATTTTTATAAAAAATAATGAGGTCTCCCCTCAGTCTCCTCTTC
>NW_010299780.1:2329-7905 GCF_000700745.2 Antrostomus carolinensis | reverse complement strand
AATGGATGTGGAAATCCATCAGCAGCTGTTTGGAAGGGAGGGGGCGGCGCGGCGCGAGGCGCACACACATGTTCTTTAAGCGCAGGAATGTTTTGTTATTTTACTGCAGGTGTAGCACCGAGATGAAATTTAATAACTTCTTGGATACAATGCCAATAAAACCAGGAAGATTCTTTACTATGTTCATGAACTAAGTATAAATTATAGAAGCAGAGAGACATTTCCCACCTCGGTTCACACCTTCTCTGTCTGCAGTCACAACACCCGTCTCTTTGATTATTTATTAGGAAAATTTAAGCAGGCTGTTAAAAAAAAATAATAAATAAATAAAGAAAACCCCCAAAGTGCTCTGCAAGGTATTGAAGAACGTGCTGATGATCAAACTCAAGAGCATTTCAATGCGTGGAGCAGCACTGGTGGGTTCATGGGTGAGGTCCCCACGAGGCGGGAAGCCCCCGTGCAACGCTACCAGAATTATTTTGATAAAAATTATTCTTTAGCAGCTTAAATCAGAAGCCTGATCTCAGAGTAGACATTAGTGTCAATCTCATGCTGAACGAAGCACTGAAGAAGGACCTTTCAAAAGTACATTGATTATCAAAAAGATAATCCCTCCTGCTTCACACCCTCCCTCTTTCTGTCTTTGCTGGCCAGGAGAAGAGGAGACTGAGAGGAGATCTCCTGGGGGTCTAGAACTTCCTCCCAAGGGGAAGAGGAGGGGCAGGTGCTGATCTCTTCTCTCTGGCCACCAACGAATGCCAGGAGCAGAGGGAATGGCAGGAAGATGTGGCAGGGGAGGGTGAGGTTGGCCATGAGGAAAAGGTTCTTGAGGCACCCAGAGGGTGGTGGAGCACTGGAACAGGCTCCCCAGGGAGGTGCTCATGGCACCAAGCCTGACAAGATGCCAGCAGCATTTGGCCAACATGTGCCCTCAGGGACATGGTGTGAATGTTGGGCTTGTCCTGTGCAGGGACAGGAGTTGGACTCCATCATCCTGGTGGGTCCAACTCACAACATTCTATGATCCCTCTGACTTGTCAGGATCTCAAGAATTTATTCCTTTCTGATCTGGATTCCTTGAATAAACTGCTACCGATACGGTCCCTCAGGAAACCCCAGAAAGCCTCAGAGCTGCAGCAGGTTTGGGTGGATTGTCCTCAGATGCCTACAGCATTGGAAATGCACGAAGGAGCCATTTTATTGCAGCCTCTAATGCTGCTTGTCTGAAATGAAGCTGCAATAAACATCAAGTTAAACATCATGCCTCTGGCATTCCAGTGGTTGGCCTTTCCCTTTACCACAATATCTTGGATCAAGCGGAAAGGCTAGTAGATAAGATCTCAACCTGGATGAAGTCTACAGGATGAGGAGAAATGGTTTTAAACTAGAAAAGGGCAGATTTAGGTTGGATATCAGGAAAAAGTTCTTCAACATGAGGGTGGTAGATCATTGCAACAGGTTGCGCAGAGAGGTAGTGGAGGCCCCATCCCTGGAGATATTCAAGGTCAGGCTTGATGGGGCTCTGAGCAACCTGCTCTGGTGAAGATGTCCCTGCTCACTGCAGGGGGGTTGGACTAGATGACCTTTGAAGGTCCCTTCCAACCCAAACCATTCAATGATTCGATGATTCTTTCATATTTGGACCTGATGATCCTTTTGGGTCCCTTCCAACTCACAACATCCTATGATTCTACGATATTTTGGTAGCAGTTATATTTTAGGAAAAAAAATTTAAAAAGTAAAACAAAAAAAAGGTAAAAAATAAACAGTGGATGAGCTTTTGCCTTAACGCTTCATTCCAGAGTCAGCTTTTAACAGCGCGATGGTTCCAACTGGCCTCCAAGAACCTTTCTTGAACATCAAGTACACCAGGAGATCCAAAACCAACATTTAGCCTCACTTTCTAAAAGACTTAGTAATAAAAACAAGTCATCTTAGGATTTGAGGATATTGCTTTAAGTTAAAACACCTTCAAAGCTTAAGTATCTGTTACCATGCCTTTGCCAAAAAAGGCATAATCCCAATTTTCAAAGGACTCTCTAATTTATTCCCACATACAATCTCGTGCGTTGCCTTGGCAATCGATGGTGTGGGTTTTTTTCTGCCCATCAAGCTCATTTTACAGCTCTCTTTTATTTATTGCTTTTTTTTTTTAATTCACTCTTACTCAGAAAAACTCAAGAGCTCTGGATTACTCAACGGCGGCCTCGGCGACGATTAACCGATTAATGGATCCACACTACATGTTACCATTAATCTACTAATATTATTTTCTGTATCCAGATGCTCTTGCACTCAAGAAAATCATGATTTTATAATAAATTACTGTAAAATTAACACAGCCCCTCGTTTTTAGTGGGAAACAAGAAATCTGGGGAGGGACTTTTGAGAAGGGCAGGTAGAGATAGGACGAGGGGTGATGGCTTGAAACTGGAACGGGGTAGATTGAGGTTAGATATTCTTTACTATAAAATAATGAATATTTATTCTTTACTAAGAAATAGTTTTCTTTACTATAAAATAGTATTCTTTACTATATAATTGTATTCTTTACTATAAAATTGTATTCTTTACTATAAAATACTGAATAAAGAAGCAGATGCATTGCTCTTCATGACCCCATGCAGACCCTTAGTACAATCTGAGTTACTCAACTAATAATACAGACAGGAAACCAGAATAAAGTGAAAGAAATCAAGTAGGTATGGCTTTTTTAAATCCTACTGCCTTGCTAATCCTCCCCCAAAACCTCCCACAATATATAGATAAAACAAATAAATTGATCTTTGGGGAAATGGTAAGTAGCACAGAATTAAGACAACAAGCAAAATCCTGACTTCACGGAACTAAATGAGATTTAGTTGGGGTTTTTTTTTTTGTCATTAACTTCAATGAAGCCGGTGTTTCAAAAGTGTCTCGACAACAACTTTGGTCGATGTTTCTTAGATGACTTCTCTCTAATGGAATTAAATAGTTCCCCAGATGAGCTTTCCTCCATTCCCACTGTAATCAGTGTTGTATTTGCTATGGTTTTCAGTCAGAACCCAATTGGGCCCTAGGCTCGGATATAAAAATCATCTGGAAGGAAATGAGTTGCTGTGGATCTGACCTCTCCTCTCATTGGTGTGAAGACAACACGGGGATGAAACCTCCCATCATTGCTGCTATTTGTGTAAAGAGAGGTTGTTGGGTTGGTTGGTTGTTTTGTTGGGTTTTTTTTTTTCCTTAGAAGATTAATAGGTAGCAAGTTCAATATCGTTAGGTATTTAGTTTTCCTTAATTGTTCCAGGAACTCATCTACAGAGAGCAATGCATCACATCTGGAGGTAGCAATTTACCTTTCAGAAATCAACAAAATCTGCACGTTCCTCCTGGGTTTCAGGAAAAAAAATAAAGGAGCTCACACAGCTACTCCAGTCCCCCGGATAACTCCAGGCTCCGGGGGATTCTCAACGATCCACCAAAATTTCCTTTGGAATTCACCGAGTTTTCTTCAATATCTTCTGTCTAGAGAAGCTCATTTTTCTCAATCCATGCGAAAGCACATCCTCGAAATCTTGCAGTAGGCGTGGAGTTTTTAATTTTCTTTTAAGCCTGAAGGTTCATACTTGTTAATAATTTGGTGGCTCCTGATAGTTCTGCAGCCTGGAGAACAGACAACAGATGGTCCGGCCTCGGCATTAAGCATTATTCCTTCTGTACCTTTCAGGAATTCCACACATTCTTATTTTAGAAATATTTTTTTTTTCCTCTTTCCTGCTTCATCCACTTTTTCATGATGCTTCAAGAAAGTGGATGCACGCAGGAGAAAGACAGACCCTGTCCCTATGGACTGCAATTTTTATTATTTGCATATTTTTGGTAATATTTTCCTAATATGCCACAAATTTTTATGAATGAAAGCACAGAAAAGGAGCGTGGGTAGGTAAGGTTTTCTCCATCAGTTCTTCATTGACCCTACACAACCACAGAGCATTGCCACGTAGATACAACCAAAGATCTGTCCAGAGAGCTGACCACGTCTGTACCAGCTGAATGAGAATCATGGAATGGGTTGGGTTGGGAGGGACCTTAAAGCTCATCCAGTTCCAACCCCCCTGCCAGCAGCAGGGACACCTTCCACTAGACCAGGTTGCTCAAAGCCTCATCCAACCTGGCCGAGAACACTTCCAGGGAAGAGCAGCCACAGCTTCTCTGCCCAACCTGGGACACTGGCTCACCACCCTCACACCAAACAATTTCTTCCTCACATCTCAGCTCCATCTCCCCTCTGACACTTTCAAGCCATCACCCCTTGTTCTCTCACTCCCTGCCCTTGGCCAAAGTCCCTCCCCAGCCTTCCTGGAGCCCCTTCAGGTACTGGGAGGCCACTAGAAGGTCTCCCCGGAGCCTTCTCTTCTCCAGGCTCAACAGCCCCAACTCTCTCAGCCTGTCCTCACAGCAGAGCTGCTCCAGCCCTCGCATCATCCTGGTGGCCTCCTCTGCACTGGCTCCAGTAGGTCCATGTCCTCCTGATATTGGTGGCCCCAGAAACTGGTCCACAAAGTGTATAAAATAATTGTTTACTGCCATCAATCAGGGAAAAAATGCAGGAACTCTCACAGCACAACACCAGCCGCTGCCTTGTTGACTGGGACAAGTGCGACATCCTTCCCGCTACCCTGGCAGACCGCATTGCCCGGCACAGAGGACCTCCACATCTCACTATCTCCCTGGTTTGGACCATCCATCAAGGCTTATCCTCTGTTTTATGCAACATGAAGGAGTTTGCCAAATGGCTGGAGCTCGTTGGCACTTTCAGGTTTGTCCTCTCCTGCGTTCTGGACCAGAAGGGAACTCTGGCGAGCAGGAGCGGTGTGAGATGTCTACCGCAGGCGGTTGGTGCTGCATGAAAAGACGAGGTGTAAACCACACTGCCTGTTTCTGCCATAACCCAGCAGCTCCTCACCAGGGCTTTCAGCTGTTTGCTGCTCTGTGGCTTGGCCAAGAGAGGCCAAGCCAGGTGGCGGCATGTTTGGGGACCCACAGCTCCCACCAATCATCCCCATGGGATTGATCTGAGCTGCTCCAGCCCCATCAAGCTCCCAGCACCCTGGGTGCAGTGATGTTGTGGGAACATCCTACTGAATAATAATCATTTGACACTAAGGATCATCTGGAACCAGGTCACTCTCCACCACTGCCACCAAGAGCCTGTGCAAAACCTCACCTCACTTTGGCTGGGACAGAAAACTGAGGATGCTTAAGAAAAAAATTATCTGTTTATGGGAAACTGTCTTCTCAAGGCTGCACCTCTACCCTTAGTTTCCACAATTAACTTTTTACTCCCAAATTAAAGACAATACTCATCTGTGCCCTGCAGATCTTGAGCGATATGGGCGCGCAAAGAGGCCACAAAGAGTCGCATTAAGACTCCGTTCACCTTTGGTGCCCAACCATCCACGGGAGCCTGACCAGCCATGGAAGCCCAATCATCCATGGGAGCCTGATGGGCCACGGAAGCCCAACCAACCAGGGGAGCCCGATGGGCCTGGGGAGCCCAATGGGTCATGGGAGCCCAACCACCCGTGGGAGCC
>NW_010299780.1:0-2241 GCF_000700745.2 Antrostomus carolinensis | reverse complement strand
CCCAACCATCCATGGGAGCCTGATGGGCCATGGGAACCAACCATCCATAGGAGCCTGATGGGTCATGGAAGCCCAACCATCCACGGAAGCCTGACTGGTCATGAGATCCAAACCATCCATGGGAGCCTGATCAGCCGTGGGAGCCCAACCATCTGCAGGAAGCTGACCAATCATGGAAGCCCAACCTTCCACAGAAGCCCAACCATCCAGAGGAGCTTGACCAGCCATGAGAGCCCAACCATCCATGGGAGCCCACCCAGCACAGCGTCCAGCACATGTCGTGGCACACGCAGGGCTGTGGAGGGACAGGACATGCAGTGACAAGAGCCTTGACCTCCAGACAGAACCGACGGCGCACACATGCTCACCGAGAACAGGAATTTCAGTTTCATTGCTCAAACAGTCCAATTTTCTACACTAAATGTTTAAAAAGAACCCACCACCACCACACGAACTGACTGTTTCCCCACATGATTAAAGACAGGAAAGAAGTGATCAAGTATTTCCCTTTCCTATAGAGAAATAATATCCATTTTGGCTGGTTTTTTATTGTATTTTCTTTTTTTTTTCTACTTTTCCTGGCAGATTTCAACACTGGAAAGCTGTGAATATTAAGAAGACTATTAAATTCTTCCACTAGTTTTCCAAAGTGCAAAGCTACCGCGCTTCAAAAATCGAAAGGAAGCCTAACGCTCTTCAAGAATAAAATGAATTTAAATTGGAAATTAATATTTCTACTGAAATTTTTTTAAAAATATATATTTTATAAATCAAAATTTAAAAAAAATATATATATATTTTTTTTTTAAAAATCAATTGTCTTGAAACAAAGCCCAGACTTTTGGCTATCGATCGTATTTTTAGACGTGGACCTCCTCTGGAGATTTAAAAGCATGCAAATGCAAAGTGCAGCGAGGCGCCGGCGTGCGCACGCTCTACCTTCGTATGACATCGGCGTTTTATTATTTAATTAAACTAACTCTTCTTCTCCTCGCTCACGCGCCTCGCTTCCCTTGAGACGGCTTTGCTGTTAGCCTGCTGGCCTTGACTTCCAGCCAACAACAATTCCGAAAACAAAAAGGGACAACAAATCATATTTTCACAGACATTTTTATCCCTCAATACAACCTTGTTTTCACACAACATCGTACGGATTCTCTGAAAACTCCCATTTATTGCACTAGCCATCCAAAGCTAAGGGGTTGCTACAACTTCTGGGGTACGTTCCCACTTCTGGAATTTCTAAAGTTGGGTTGTTGGGAAGGACCCATCACGCTGAACAGGGTGATGTTGTCACCAGGGACGATAATCAATGGTTCACAGCAGCTCTGACTTGGGTGGTATGAGGTCAACCCAAGTATTAATGGTCTCCAGCAACTCTATCCTGGATAAAAAAACTCAGGCAGGAGCTTTAAAACCCGTATTTGCCAATAAAACCTCTTTCTGAGAAATTCCTACCTACAACCATGGCCGATTATGGTGGATCCTGCCCCTAAGATGGACAACGTTAAGAAGGAAGCTTCATTTGTCAGAACATTTATCACGACCCCTCTGCTGAGCAGATTTTCACTTACCTGGTGGCAACCCTGTAAATTCGAATCTCTTCCATAGGATGAGTAGGAACCTCTTTCTGTTTTACCTGTTAATGAAAAATAAGAAAAATAACAGATGTATAAGGAATCGACAGAGCTTCTCCACGCGCTTTCGATGATGTTCACCACAATTTCCCGGCGCTGTTTACATATGTAAAGTAGGAATTGCCGGCTGCCTAACGCACGTAGGCACCAGAAAGGGATTAACACTTTTTCATGCTGAGGATGGTGATGTGAAATAAACTTCCTCAACTCAGCTACGCTGCTCCACATGCACCCTAGAACCGGGATTTACCGGGTTTCCACCAGCTGGTTGGAGGTATGTGTAGATCTCTTCCATGTTTCTCCTTCAGCTTGGGGGCTGAGCACCCAGGCACCCATTTCATCCCATCCCACTTCACCCATTCTTCATCCAGGTACCCATCCCATCCCATCCCATCCCATCCCATCCCATCCCATCCCATTTCACCCACTCTTCATCCAGGCACCCATCTCATCCCACTCCACCCACTCTTCACCCAGGAGCTGTTGGGGATGCAGCTCCCCGTTCTCTTTCCCCAGGAGGAAATTCCTGGCAATTCTCCCACCATCAAAGCAATGATGGAACTTACACCTTGGAAAGAGACGTTGATTGGGAATTTGCCATTCG
>NW_010299779.1:0-565 GCF_000700745.2 Antrostomus carolinensis | reverse complement strand
GAGAAGGTAGAGAGTGAAGGAAACTTTCAGGTTGGTGTGTGAGAAAAACATCGCATGGTGGTTCCCTGGGTACAGCCTGAACCTCAGAGTCACTGACTCCAGGACAAACAGCCCCAGAGGGTGGGGTGGGGTGGAGTGGAGTGGAGTGGAGACACCATGGCCAGGCTCTGTGCAGAGTAGAGGGGAACTCGATGGAACCGATAAATCACATGGCTGCTACCCTGAGTCAGCAGTTCCTCATCGTTTTGCCAAACCCATGTCCTCGGTGGAACTTTGTTCATTTTAATGTCATTATCATGCTAAACTACAAACCTCCAGCCCAAAAGCCACCCACCTCCAAGGTGCGACTACCCCTCACTGAGCACACGCTCTCAATTTCCTCTGGTCTAGACGTTTAAAAGCAAAGCAAGGAGATTTTACACCAACTCTAATGAAGGTCTGTATGACAAGGGCCCCTCAAGCTCCATCTGAAGTCAGAATATAGTATAAAAATGACCTAAGAGAGGGGAAGTTAGGGAAGATCCCATCACCAACCATCGGTGACTTCTAGGACCAGCTGACAGGC
>NW_010299778.1:4645-12169 GCF_000700745.2 Antrostomus carolinensis | reverse complement strand
CCAAGGGCCAGCCAAGTGAAACTATCACAGGTGTTTGTGTGACTCTTTCCATTCTGGTGCCTGGGAACCTTGTCCTCTGTATTTATTCTCACAGTAGGGTGAGGCTAACAGTGCTGTTACACCTGGTTTACAGTCAGGGACATTTAAGACAGAGAAATGAAAGCATTCTCATAACCTCATTTTAAGCTGATAGGTTACAGGGTCAGAGACTTAACTGAACTTCGCTGTCTGACTTCAGTCATTTAGAGTTAAGGGTATGCCATCCAAAGAGCCCAGATATCTGTTGTGGAGGAAGGGCTAGAGCCTTGGGTTATCCAAATCCTAAATTAATGTCTGGTCACTAATTATACTGGCTGGAGTCTGTTACTGTCTTAGTCATGATACGGAGTTGCCTTATGCACCATTGCTGCTGGTGCACGATGCCTGGGGATGTATCCTCTAGCAGGCAGTTGATGGGAGGGCTGGTGCAGGCAGAGCCCAAAATATTTACTGTGTCAAGGTGTGAAGTACCTGTAAGGAGATGAGTCTAGCTCCTAGCTTAGGGTTTTCAGACCCAAAGCAGCTCACAATTTACATGTCCAGTAAACGGTCTGTACTTCAGTCAGAAACATTTAAATAAGCTGCTTGTGAAGGCATTTCTCTTTCTTTTTAATTCGCTGTTCTGTCCTCACTGGTGACTATAAAGGGTCACCTCTGGCACTGAGAAGCCTTGTGTGTATTGCATATATCCAAAGGAAAAAGCTTACAAGCAATTTCTTGCAGAAGACCAAAAGTCAATTATTCGGTCTTGACCTACAATGCCAAATTGAGGCCAGTAAGACAAGACCATAATTAGCTTCACTTAAGAGATGAGTCTGTAAATAGCAGCTAGCTGTATTTGTGTTTGTTTAAATGACTCCAAAGGCAGAATGGGAAAGAAGTTGCATCATTGGACCAGTCTCGAAAACATTTATTTACTCTCTAGTAAAGAGCAAAAACTTGTCTTTCAGATCAATACCAGAAGATCTGGATGCTGGTATGCAGAATATGTTAGAGTGTCTACCATATGTGAGTTTGAGATGGCAGAATATTGTGGGTACAGATTTCAGGCTGCAGCATTTAAGTCCTAGGGAGCATTTGTCCAAATCCTTGATCCGTTTCCTCATTTGAGCAATTTTAAAAATTCTATTACCTTTTCTTTATTGGGCACCAGGCCCATCTCAGGCTGTCTGGATCCAAGAGGGGATTTTCCTCATGATAACATAGTTTACTAGCACTTGTCTCTATGTTTGTCTCTTATTTTCTTTCTTTCTTTCTTTCTTTCTTTCTTTCTTTCTTTCTTTCTTTCTTTCTTTCTTTCTTTCTTTCTTTCTTTCTTTCTTTCTTTCTTTCTTTCTTTCTCATTGCAGAAACTATGTGTTTCCGTGGTTACAAGTTAATAGTTAATAGCCTTGTTTGGAAGAATAATAACTTCTACTCCAGAAATAGTATTACACTGCAGACTATTAGATGAGGTTCACTCAAGGCAAGGCATTTACTGGGCTGTTATTTAAATAGAGCTGCTAATTGAAATACTGGTTGACATTGCCAGCTGCATTCTGTTCACTAGTATGGGCTGAATAACTGCTCAAGGGGAATAGTTGAAATGAGGTCTACCAGAAGAAGAGGTGTTCAAAACTTTGAGCTTAAGTAGAAGAATTCAGCCATTTTCTTTGAAGACTGGGGAATGGGGGGATGGTGTGGGGATTAAGAACAAAATAGCAGCTGCCATATTAGTAGTTTGGATAGACTTACAGCAGAAATGATTGCTTAGAAGATTTGTTACCCTGTGTTCTTGATGCTGTTACTCCTGTTACCACATATTAGGCTTTTTTATTATTCATCTTGTGTTTATGTAATGCAGAATGATAGCAGCATTTCTTCACTAAGGCATTTATAAAGGACAGTAATATAGAAGGACTTCATGAAGCGATAGGGCTTTTTCCCTAGAAATTCACTGAGGAAGGGGAGGAAACTCATGCAGTAAATATGAGCAGGGCATCTGTTATGTTGCTGCATAAGCAGTAACCTGAAAAAAGCATAATCCTGACTGCGGAGATGTCAGGAATTGGTCAGGAAAGGAAAAGAGCTCCAGAAAACACTGAGCTAAAATAACGAAGATGATTCCAGTGAGAGTGACGTAGGTGTATCAGCAGTCAGTCCTTTGCAGGCCAGGAAATGTAGGACAGGAATAGTATAAAGACAGAGGCGTGGGTACAGAGGTATGTTTTCTCAGAAATGTTCTGAGAACAACTTTCTACTGCTAGAATGGGATGTGAGAGAGAGAGATTTGAAGGAACATGGTTTTGTTTGGGAACATTCTGGGTAATACTTTCCACTGGAGACAGTACAGTTGAGGCTTAGTCTCGCTCTAGCTTACACCTGTGCATTTCTCTTGGGGCCACAAGACACATCTGAAGTGAAAGTTAAAACATTTTTTTACAAAAGCCAAATGTGGAGCAATAAAACTTTTATTACAACAATGAAATACACAATAAAGCTGTCAAACCTTTCCTGTTCCTATCTAAACTCTGCTCAGGGCTGTGGGATAGCTGATCAATTACCAGTACCTGGAATTTTGTCTCCCTTACTATATTGCAGATGCTTTGGTCATTTCTGTGTACTCATAATATCTCTAATTTGCATGCAGATAATAGTTTCTGCTAGAATTAATGGGAATAGAAACAAATAACATGGACTTCTTTACAGATGTGCTTTCCCTGTGTTAGGTTTGTGCTGTAGCAAAACAGAGATGTTTGTAGTTTATATTTAATGTAGTCATTTGCATGCAAAGTCAGGCTGCCTGGTTTATCTGGTTCCCCAAAACATGATTTGGAATTGCTTTCCTTTCTTTTTTTTTTGGATTGTATTCTTTCTTGGATTAAAATAGCCCAGTTCTTTTTGTCTTGTGCGCTCATGGGATGGTTTACACACACTCATGTTCTTGGAAAGAAAAGCTCAGGCAGTCTGAAACACTTTGTGGCACCGAAACTGCGATAGGAATTTTTCCTCTTTTTTCCATGGCAGCCTCAGTGGAAAGAGGTAGTAGTTGATGTGAATGGCTTAAACTGCTGGTTTATGAAAAGGCTATATTTAAAAAAAAAAAAAAAAATGGTGGTGACTTTTTAGATGAGGGTAAACTGAACAGATATATTTGTATTGTGATGGAAGGTGTCTGAGAAGACAGATTCATGGACAGGAGAAACTATTATTTTTGTTTGGGATTAAATCATATTTTTTTGGTTTACAGTGGCCCATCCTCAGGAGCCTCACCACCCCTCTGAAAAGCCCGTCATCCACTGCCATAAATGTGGGGAGCCATGTAAAGGAGAAGTACTCCGTGTTCAGGCCAGACACTTTCACATCAAATGCTTCACCTGCAAAGGTAAGACCTTGATATTCATCTGTTAGAAATGAGTCAATTTGTGCAAATGCACCTTGGACCAGTGATGAGAGGTCGTGCTCCCTGCTATCAGCCAATTACAACAAGAAGGATATTCTTGTTGCTCAGTATCTGAAGGATTTGTGGGTGGGGAGGGTAAAGAATGGGGAGTGGAATGGCTGAATCACATATGTACAAGCAGCAGGGTGATCAGCACCACACAGAACAAATTCAATATGCAAACATCTACAATTTAATTGAAGAGAAAGATTATGTGAGACATTTGATTTTATGGGGAGGGGGGAAGAAATTTGCAAGCACTAGAAGACTTAAAATAGCACAATCTGGTCTGAATACTTGTGTGCTCATTCTTTTCCTTTTCTACTGTTCACTAGGTGCAAGCTACACAATAGATAATTATATCTGAAAGAGATGGGGAAAAAAAAATCTTATCTCTTTTAAATAATATTTTCAATTTTATTTGCTTTGTAAAGTTCTATGTAGACAGTCAGTTTCACATATTTCCTGAACAGTGAATTAGGCCATAATTAGACTGGCTACTCTGGTGATACATTTTTTTTTTTTTTTCTATTTATTTGGGAAACAATGGAACAACACTAAACCTCCAAGATGAAGTGCTTTATGGAAAGTCACAAAACATAGGAAGAGAAAATATAGCCCTAGCAGCCACTCCGAAATCCAGAGTAAATAGTTGAGTTAGTTTCAAATGTTGTATGTATTTTCTGTTATTTCCGTATATGAAGGTATGTTTAGATTGTATACTGTGACGTGATGAAAAGAAATACAGTATAAGAATACTTAATAAAATTCTGACCTTTTGTCATTTTCGTTCTAAATATTTTTTGGAAGATTTGGATAAATCTGGATATTTTTATTTTTTTTTTTACCTTTCATTAGGGATAGCTACAAAAATGAAGCTGCTTTTAACTTGATTGTTGAAAATGAGTACTTGCATCCAAAAAACCCACCAAAAAAACCCCCTAATGGCTACTGGCATCCAAGAGAAACATGCAGGGCGGTCACTGGGGAGTGTGTGCTGGGGCGAGGGGGGCCTTAGCCACACATTTTAGGAGAGGTGTGTTCAGTGGGCGAGCAATGCAGAGGATTGTTAGAAAAGGGAGACAAGGAATGTGTGGTGGTTTGGGTGGATTCACCCTTTTGCTTGCAGCTTGCAGCCAAACACAGCCTGCTCTATCACCCTCCCGCTCCCCCTCACCCAGGGAGTAGGGGAGAGAATTGGGAAAGAAGGGCAAGGACTCACGGGTTGAGATAAAAACTATTTACTAATTAAAAGAAAAATGATAATGATAACAACAGTGATAACAGACTATACAAATGAGTGATACACAGTGCTCACCGCCCACTGACCAATTCCCAGCCTGTGCCAGCTAACGATCCCGCAGCCGAAATGGTCCCGAACCGAAAACCCCGGAAGAGTGAGCCCGAGCGATCCCCGAGAGAAGTGCCCTGTCTTCTGGTCACCCCTGGTTAATGTACTGACATGTCAGGATATGACATGGAATATCCCATTGGCACATCCAAATGCCAGTTTTGGGGTTTGCTGTTCACTGCGCTTCCCCCTCCCAGTCCTGATGCAGCTGTGAACAGCCAAACACCGTGGCCTTGAGCTCCAGCAGCAGCTAATGACACCAGTACTGTTATCAACGTTTGTGTCATACTAGGTATGAAATGAAACACTGAAAGTACAATACAGCTACTCTAATTACGAAAAAGAAAATTAACTCTATCCTAGCAAAACCAGGACAGAATGTCTCTAACAGTTGTACTGGCGCTGTGAGCCTCAGAAAAAGCTGGGCTGTAACTTTTAAGCTGGGTGGCTGAAAACATTTTCTTTACTTGCTTTTCTGGTGGTTGGATTTTGCTAAAGTTCAAGAAATGCACCATGTATGTGTGCGTATCTGTACGTACTTGTGTGTCTAAGTACAAACATACATGCACAGGCAGTTGCTGGGCTGTTCGTCTGTGGGGCTGGGCCTCCTCCACCTCTCACTGGGTGTCCCTGCTCTGGGCCTCCCCTCCCACATGCTGGGATTCTCTGGGTGTTCCACTCTATTCTGCCCACCTGCTCTGGGCCTCCCTGACTCTCCAGGTCTCCACCTCTATGGGACCTTATCCTCTCAGCCTTCCACTGCTTCCCCGTGTGACCCTCCCTCCCTTTCCAGCTCCCCCTCACTTGGTCTCCTGCAGTTTTGGGGCTCCCTGACTCTCTGGGTCTCCCCCTCCATGGACTGGGATTTTCTGGGACTTCCATTTTTAGGGAAGCCTCTTCTTTTTTGGAGCCTCATTTGCTTGGGGGCTCCACTTGTGAGCCTCCCGCTCGCTCTGCGCTTCATTGACTCTCAACCTTTGAGGGCTTTGAGTCTCTGAGCTTCCCAATTTTTGGGGGCAGCCTCCAACAATTTTTCACCACCACAACTCTCTACAAGCCTCCGCAATGTGAGCCTCCCACCTTTGTACTGGCTTTCTGTGCTTTCAGGCATCCTGTTATTTTTGGGCTCTCCTTTCCCCCTGCCTCCCTTCCCAGTGAGCCTCCCACACGCACTCCTCAGTCTGCCATGAGACCCCCCTCTCTCACTGGGCCTCCCCCTCTGTGGGCCTCCATTCTCTGTGGGCCTCCATTCTCTGTGCCTCTCCCTTCCTTTTGGCCTGTGCCTCATAACCTTATGGACCTCCACTGTGTGAGCCTCTCCCACTCTCTGGACCTGCCCCTCACTGGGCCTCCACTCTGAGCTTTGCCCTCAGATATAAGTACCTCTGTATTTCTAGGTTTTTGTTTATATTTGCCTAAAAGCCGTAAGGAAGCTGCGTGGCAGGCAGCTGGGTTCCTGCAGAGCTTTGTCCCTGTCAGGGGAGGCCTCCTGCCAGCCCCGCTTCTGCAAAGGGGTCAGACCACAACAAGGTGACCACAACAAGGTGATCACAACAAGGACTCACTGTGGGTTTTGGTTTGGTTTTTTTTTTTTAATGTTTAATGAAGCATTAAATAATTGTAAACCTACCCTTTGTGAAATCATCACCTTTGAAGACAGGCGTTCTGAAGCAGGAGGCAATCCTGACTCCTTCATACAGTTTCTGCTTAATGGACAACAATATGGAGTTGGCTGAATTAATTAACTCTCTCATTGCAATATGCAGGATGAAGGGTGATAATGTGGAGAAATACATAAGCCCATGTGAAAGAAGGGAAGGGTTGCTACTGTACAACCAGTGTCTGCCACATTCCGCCCTAGCATAGCATAGGATAGATATGGTGAAAGGGCTTTTCAGGCTTGAGGTGGAGCTCGTGGTGAACATGGAGAAGTGCTGAAGAAAATCAGAGCAACTGAGTAACTAAGAGTAGTGAAGTCTATAGTAGTTTTTAACTTCCTTTAAACTTATCTTTTCTGAAGGTCTCTATCTAATACATATACAGCAGATCCAGACTTTGAGAAGTGCCTCAAACCCAGTCCCTGAGTTTCAGTTATATTTTTCATGTTCCAAAGGGGAGTGGAATAATGCAGTAGTGTGATTTGCTATAACTCTATGCTTCTGCTTCCTAAATAGATGGGAGAAATTAGATAGCAGAAATTAGAAATATTTGTTTTCCTATGTTATTAAAGTGTTTTTTTTTTTAGAAAGTCACTTGAGTTACTTGTGTGCTGAAAAATGAATGGCTACAATCTAAGAAATTCTGTTTGTTTTAGCTGTGGTCTTTAGTTAAATAAAGCTAGATAGCTAAAAAAATACTTAACTTTCTCCTGGATATTGATGTCTTCCATCTGTGTCAAACTGGAGTAGTATCAGCCCATCATGGAAGGCAGAGAGGAGCACTATCTGCACTATTCCTAAAACGCCTGAGGTAATGCATATGTCTTTCTGTATTACAGTTGCTGTATTTCAAGCAGTCCTTGATGTTAAATAATCCCTAAGCAGTTCAAAACCAGCAACAAGTTATTTCTTTTACTGTTTCTACCCATAGTGAGTAGAGGTCTCAGTTTACAGAAGACAGTGGATGAGGATATTTCCAGCAGCAGACCATCAGAGACCCTTTGAGTAATGAAGGAGAGTGGTAATTCAGGCCAGGACCACCCAATAAAGCAAGC
>NW_010299778.1:0-4621 GCF_000700745.2 Antrostomus carolinensis | reverse complement strand
TGCTGAATGTGCGAGATTAATCTTGCCATTTTTGTGGGGGTCTAAATTCTTCTTTCACTTGTTTTTTAGTTAGTTACTCATATGCGGCTTTTGTGCTTAGACTGTTCTGTTGCAAGGCTGGGTTTACTGGGATAATTCCCCACCCACCTCCCCCTCCCCTAGAGCAATATCTAATTAACTCATTGTGGCTTCTGTTTATGGAGATATCTCCAAGCTGATGACAGTTTAATATTCTGTAATATTATTGACCTCATGACTGCTTGCACAAAGATAACCAGAGAAAGGAGAGCCATAGAAGTATCTCTCTTCGATGGAAACAAAACTTTGATTTTTATCATTAGCTTGTTAAGGAAACTTTGAGCTTGTGGAAGGTGAGCAGTTTTGTGTGTTCAATTGCTGTTTAGGAGAGGACAGTGACAGTGTGGCTCCTGCCTGTTTGTAGTATCTGCATATCCCAGTTTGAACTGAGAGGACCAGTGCTGAATCTTAGACTTTTCTCTTGTTGTTCATTCAGTCTGTGCTTTATTAGTTGGGTTTGCCAGCAGATGAGTGTAAGCTTTTTTGTGTTTCACTGAGAGGAAGGAAAGGAGGTTGTGTGGGAGGTTTCTCCCAGTCCTGTTTTGAATCTTATACCTGAGCTGCAGTGCTTGTTTATTGTTAATCTTTCATATTTAAGCGAATTCACTTTTTGTTTAAACCATACAGTTGTTTACTTACATTGCATGTTGTCTGACCATATGGTTCATGCAAGCGAGGCACAGCTGTTCAAGTAAGCACTTTTTTTCCTCTTAGTCCAATGGGGTTTTTAATTTGATGGGACTGTGGCTCTACAGAAGGTGGAGTTAGACCCCCACAGCTTATATAGTATGTTGTTAGCCAGAGGAAACAACTGATACTGGGACCAGAACGTATCAGACAACCAAGCCCCCTGTAGATGCAGTTTTCTCCTTTCTGTATGCTAAAGTTTGCTTTTGAGACTTCAACTCATACATCTACAGTGTGAAAGACTTGAACAAGCATATAGTTGTCTGACTGCTGTCATACCTGCTGTAAATATTTTTACACATAGGCTCAGTCTGATAGTCTAGTGCAGATGTGGAAATAATCCATTTCCTCATAAAACTGTCACACTAGTTGTATAGTAGCAGGGTTTCAGCATGAACCTGTTCTTTTTATGCTCTGTATGGGATTCCTTTTTGTTTTGGTTGCCATCCATGCTCTCAACTTTGTATTTACATAATATTGTTACGTATATTTGATATGGTTGTAACCCTGTCTCCCTAGGTTATGTCAGAGATGTGTAAGCCCTCTGTGATTGCTTGGCATTCATGTCAGTGGTGGTTCCTGCACTGCAGGAGCACAGTGACTTAAGCCTCCGTGCTGCATCAACCAGCTAAGGACATGCTCATGTGCCATGTTACATGAGCAGACAATTGTCTTCCCCTGTAGTTTTGTGCTGCATCCATCTCTGGAATCTTTCTCAAAACAGAATAACTGCTTCCTGACAAAGATAACAAGTAAAACCTCCACCGACTGATGTGTTCCCATACCCCCACATAAGGTGCAGCTAGCTGCCTGCTGAGAACCAAGTGTGTTCAGCTGGTTTGTCCTCTCTGCCTGGCAAGGCTGGCTCATTCTATTTGTGGCTCCAGATAAGAGCTGATAAAAAAACCCAAAGAGCTGCAAATGCTGTGGCCTGTCCCCCAGAAGGTGAGCTCTGCTGACCTCCTGATAGGCAAAGAATCTCAGGCAGCCAGCAGCTGACTCGGAGCTGGAGTTTACAGGGGAATGATGGACAGGGGAGGGATAAGAGATATTTAAGAGTGCAGCTCCAGGAGCAGTATTCAGAGCAGTTGTCTTTGGCTGTTTTATAGCAAAGTCACTTAGCTTGCTAAGGAATTACACTGTTGTGTGTTACAAGTGCAGGTTACATTGGATTCTGTGCTATCTCCAGTTGTAATAAATAAGTTTTCATTTCTGTTTTACCAGGAGTATACTACTCTTACCCTACCAAATTGTTAATGGCTCCCAGGCAGTGGAAGCAGCAGGCTGAGAGGGGGGAGAGTTAGATGAGGAGTTGGGAGGGAGAACAGGCTGTGCTGGAGGCCTCATTGTCTTTAATAAGAATTAACATTAACAAGAATGAATTAGTAGCTTATAAAGAATTTAAAAGTATCTCTTGTAAGCATCTGTGTGCATAATAACTTTTCTGGAAAAGCTAAGACTATTCACTGCAATGTGTGTTACATATGTAAATGTGTGGGGGATCAAGTCCTAAATTACAATGTGCTGAGCAGAGATTTTAATATCTCAGTTTAAATTGTGATCTGACACAAATGATAAATTTCTACCATTGTCAGTTGATTACAGTTCAGTTTACCCTGTTGCATGTACTAGGAGAGGAAACTTTGAGGCTAGCAAATTGCTATAAGACTTTATTTTTAAGCCTGTGATTCTTCTTGTGGGTTAGAGGGAAATGCTGTTTTCAGTACAGTGTGTTGCTTAACAGAACAAGCTTTCAGCTTTCACAGTAACAATGGAAAAGTTTACATAGCTTGATTTTGGTACACTTGGAGATAGGTTGCATTATCTCAACAAGGTAATGGTGGTAGGAGTATTTCAAATAGTAGCCAGTATCCCTGTTCTTGATGTTGGATATAAATAAGCAATCCTACCATGAGAATATGAGTGGTGTCCTAAAGTTTTCTAGTCCTTACTATGTGGCATAAATGTCTAACTTGATTGGGCTATGCCAGGTGGAATTGTTTCACTGTGTATGAGTTTTGCATGCTATAGCGATATCAGATATCAAAAAGCAATTACTAGCTAATATTCTTGCTAATTTAAGGCAAGCCAAGGCTTGGCATACAGGAAGCATTCCACAAACGCAGAGTTTCCTACAGAGCGGGAACTTTTAGCTTCTGTTACAACATTGTTATACATTGGCATAAAGCAGTTTCTTAATTATAGCACAAATATGCTAACTTTCCTCTTTGAGTCAGATGTCTTCCAAGCTTATTTAGGAAAGCCCACATCAATATGTACTTCCAGAATCCTTGTGGTATGTTTAGGTTCTAGGCATGGTTCTGTTTCTTTTATATGATGACTTGTGCAAGGCTACATCATCTGTAGCTCAGTGAGCTTGACAGAGGAGGGGGAGGGTTCCTAAGTTTAGGTTTGGGGATATTCTGTAATCTTTGACTTTGAACTGGATCTTCCTCCCTTGAAGGACTGGGAAGAAGTTAAGGTCATGTAAGCAGACACTGTATCAACAGACAGGAATGTGTTTTAAATAATTAGTTCTTTGACCTTTGATCTGTCATCAGATTCCTTTGGTGGTGGCAGGAGGAGGCTGCAAACGGGCTGCTGGGTAGTTGGTGCTATTAATAGTTCAGTGTCAGTGGGTGGACAGTTTAAATACGAGGACATTCTTATAGTAGATATCCAGTGCACTGTTAAAAGATTTCTGCATTTCCAGAAATACTTCTGAAAGAGAGACTGATGTGTGGATGCGGTAACGTAGCTGGTGCTCCTTCCTGAGCATTGGGAAATGGTATGAGATTCCTTGAAGCTCTGAATCGCTGAACCAAAGAGCCACCTTTATATACAAGCTCTCCAGGCTTGTAATTCTCTTTCAATACACCATGGTTCTGCTTGCCAGCTTGTGAACTCCCCTTTTCAGCTTGATTAGTGAAACAGCCTGTAACATTTTTAAGTCTTTTGATTTTTCTCAAGAGTGTTTGTATTTTCTTTTCTTTTTTTTCCTAAACTTGAGTGTCTTGGCTTTTATTTAAATAAAAGAGCATTTCTAGTCATTAAAATATAAAACATTGAAAATTATGACCCTGAAATGCTTTACAGCAGAATATAAATAAAAAGGACAGAAATGTTACAATATCCTGGTTTGGATGGGCAGGATTTTGGGGATCTGACTCATGATCTTGAAGGATTACGGCTGTACATCCCTTATCCATGGTAGAAAGTTCCATGGAAGGGAATGAGGAAGAGTAAGTTGAGATTTTAAGGGTGAAAATGAAAGAGAAATGCTTGTTGCTGAAGAGGTTAGTACATAAATCAAGTGAAAAAGTGAAAAGGGGGGCACACTGTTGTCTGTGGAGGGCCTAATGACAGACAGTGAGAACACGTTTAAGGACAGCAAATCAGGTTTGAACAGTTTAGAAAATCCGGAGAGCATTGGGATTCTGCTGTTTCTGGGAAGCTAATGGAGGTTAAAATTTCTCCCATGACAGGAAATGGGACTCAGATGTGAATTCATTTGTTCAGGTAGCTTGATACGAAAGCAAACCTCAGCTCCAGCTGTGAGAGTAACTGCCATTTCTGTATTTGCATGTCTCAGCTGCTGTGTCTGGAAGCCTGTTCTTTCTTGCAGTGATTCCTATCACTGTTTCACTTCAGGTTCAGGTAAGGGCCTGTGAGATAGACTGGTTTCCTGCAAAACAGCCCTAACACCCCCCACCCCATACCCATAGAGAGCAGGGAGCTCTGATCTCATTAGTGGCAGTAGCCTTTGGGATGGCAATGGCTGTTTCAGGGTGCAGCAGATCTTAAACTATAGCCAACCCCTTGGCAGTGGAATCACAGAATCACAGAATGTCAGGGA
>NW_010299777.1:0-4360 GCF_000700745.2 Antrostomus carolinensis | reverse complement strand
TCCATCATCTAGCCACTTGGTTATGTCCTCAGTAGTATAGCCCTCAGTCTCTCAACCTCCTCCTTCAGTTTCACCACCATACTGAGGAGATCATCCACCTGCTCACATCTCAGGCAGGTGGGATGCCTCCCTCCCTCCCCCGGCAGCAGCAGGCTCTGGATTCAACCTCTGTCTGGGTTGCTACATTTCTTTTCCCTGCAGCTTTTGACCTGGTAGCCACCATGGCTGTTCCTGCCCTGTGGATACCGGCGCAAGCTTCAGCAATACCTGAGTTGTTGTTCTGCCGAGCTGCCGTGGGGGCGGTTTGGCTCTGGAGGTTGATAGCAGAGCCCCTCCCTGCTCGCCTCTCCTGCTCGCCCTGCCTGCGCAAACTGCCGCGCAAACTGCCACGCCACACCCTTCTGACACGCCACGCCCTGTTTGCCCGTCCTGTTCGCCGCGCTCCGTGTACTCACATGACAGAGTAGAAGCACAGGGCACAGGGCTCTCCGCCCTGTTGAAGAAAAGTAGGATGCAGCTCCATTGTTTTGAAAATACATACTGCATTTCTATTGCCTGAGAGTCTATTTAATAAAGCTAGAGAGAATGTTCTAATTTAGAAGAAAAGTCACAAGCAATTCATAGTCAAATCCAGGATCCATGATAGATGAACCTTTGGTGACTCTTCAGGCAACACTAATGTATTATGCATTTTTTAATCTGGCAGCTGTTATGGATATCTGATTCCTTGGGAAATACCAAACCAGCAGATAACTTGCAAGTAAATTTAAGTACACCAGCCATCCTGGTTGCATTGCACAGATGCAATGCCTGAAGCCCTGGACTGGTGATGCCCCTGGCTGTCACCTGGTCTCCCCTGCTCCTCACACCTTCCTACAGAAAGCTGCCAGCCCTCTCCTTTTCAGAGAATTAATTTTAGAAAAAGTGAAAAGAATTTTTTTTTTTAAAAAGGTGCAATGTAATTCAGATCTAATTGCAATTCAAAAGTGTTAGAGTGTAGCCCTGTTTGAGCCTCAAACCCCACAAAATGCAATTTTTGTCATCATGAGAAGCAGTGTACACAACAGTAAAGGTCTATGGCAATTCCTGCTTGCCCCATTTAGGAACACCCCCCTAAACCACCTTATAATTAATGCAGCACTCATTGCAAATGACCAGATGGCAAACAACAAGCCCATTGTATACATATTGTCTTCCAAATATTTTGCTCCTACATCCTGGCTGCCAGAGGATGCCAGTCGTAGCATAAATATGTCATTGATAATTTGTCAGTTTGCCCTACTAATGACAGAAACTATGACTATCAAAAATAATTTAAAAAGATTTCTTAAATAATATCTGTCACTTAGAAGTTCATTGAAGAGTCTTTCTTGAATAAGGAATACTGTTTGCAGATAAGCTATGTAATATCATATTGGAAAGATCGATGTGTTTAGCTTAATGAAACTTCAGTGAATATAGTCCAGACAAATTAAATACACAGCACAGAAACTCACTCTTCTTGGGCTTTATTTTTTTTTCATTCTCCCTACCTCCAATCAGCCCTTTTACTATCAGAATGAAACACAGATTTTTAAAAGGATGCAAGACAGATCACTGCTTTCTGGTGTGGGAAAACCACAGAGACTTTCTAATATTTTCATTAGATTAAAGATGCTTTGTGATCTTTAAAAGAAATTCCTAGTTTTTGAGGTTTACTTTCATGCATTAGGAGAAACCTCAAAAATTATGAATAATATGAGACATGAGGGACCAGAATCACCCTTACTGAGGCTTGATTTGTCTCAATTTTACGCATACCCTGTATATATTCACTCATGCCTGAGACTGCAAGATAATTGCAATAATAACCTGAAGAGTAAAGAGAAGCAATTAATTTTCACTACATATAGGGAGTTAAAGTCTTCAAAAGGATCTTCTGGAAATGAAGAAACTGAAAACATTTTAGCTTTTAGAAAAGCATCAGTTTGAGTCAAATAAATTCTTTGCAGCTAGTATTTCACTGGGTTGAGTTTTTGTTTGGTTTTATGTTTGTTTTTGTATTTTTTTTTAATAAAATACGATGTTTTCTTTCTCTTGGAATATACAGAAATAAATTGAATACTGCTCAGTGTAAAGATTCTCTAGCTGCAATAAATACATTTAAGGTACTCTGATTAATATGATTTATGGATTAAAAGTCAGCTGATCTGTTAATTCATAGATTCTGTCTTAATTAACAAGCAATCATTTCTTAAGAAATATCTGTATACTGAAAACTACAGTGTAGTAACAGTGCTTTTGATTCATGAGAGGGCACCTGGACCTTGTAACAGATAGTGCTCAGTCTACTCAAATGATGATAGACAGTCATACAGGGAAGTGTAAGTGACTGCAGAGTCCAGGAATGACCTATTGCAAAGTTGGATTGTAAAGAACTGAGAATCAAGGGAGTGGTGAGATGTAAAATAAAAATCTTAACAGTAGACTGAACTTGGCTACTCATCTCATTTGCACAGAGTAGCTTTAAGGTGGGAGATTAATTAAGAAAATGAGATTATCTGTTCCTATTTCTGGATTCATTAATGAAATAAAAAAAAGAAAGCTGAAAGTTACGAAGAAATAATACAAAAAAATAAGGGGAAATAGTGGATTAAGTGATATATGTCCATCTTTTAGGACATATAAAATCTGAAACTTGTACTTTTCTAAATTTTTGAATGTTTACTATTGTATCCTATGAAGACATTAACTTCTTGTAATTTTATACCAGGTTTCCCCTGAAACTTCGGGTAAGAGACGTGCTACTTAACTTTTCATACCTACAGTTAGATACTTCGTCTGTACTAGCTAGACTGGTTCTGAACTCAATGAATGGAAGTCAATAGTTGTGGAGAGTTGGTTAGTCCACATATCTCTGTCAGCTATCTTATAATGGGTGAAATTGCTTTGTAGAAGTACATTGATTATAGTTGGAGATTAGATTAGTACCTTAAAGTAGATAGCTAGTTTGCGAAGACTAGCTGCATTGACTCATCTTAACTGCAACTCTTGGCTTGGATTTTAAGAAAAATACAGTTGGATTTTCTGTCCATATTGATTTATTACATGCTGAGAATAAAAAAGTAGGTAAAGACTTCTGCAATAGACTGGCCTCATCAATATACATTAATCAGGCAGAAGTGAATCATTTCACTCTTGTCCATTAAAAAAAAACGAAAGGGAGATGTTGATGGCTTAGAAGTACAATGAGCTTCTCCTCTCCAGGGCTGGCAGTATGAATTTGTTACACAGGTTATCTTAAAAAGGAATAACAAGGAATATTTTAGTTTGTAAATTGGTCATATATTAAATACAGAAGTAGATTACAAATGAGAAATCACCAGGGAAAAAAATAGTCTCTAGCAGCAATCTGGTTGGAAATGACTGAATTTAGTGGCAGAAAGGCTACTGACTTCCTTGGAAGGCAAATTTTCTTCTTCAGTTTTTATGTAATGTAAAAATTATTTTTCCAATTAGAGGATGAATGATGGAGAATTAATTAATTTTTCACAGTGAAAACAAAGCTCCAGTATTCATAGGAGTTTCTACATAGTTCTGGAAATAGCTTGTTCAGCTGTCTGGATCTGAAAAATTATGGTTTGTTCATCCTTCACCTCTCTTCAAACATGCACCACATCAGTAGGATAGAGTAAGCATTCAGGAGAATATGCTAATGAGAAAACTTACCCAAAGAATTGAGAAAAAGAATTACTTACAAACAGCAAAGTCTGAATGAAAGCATTATTACACATATTTCTGGAGTCTCTTTAAAGTGCAATTTGCCAGAGAAAACAAAAATGAGATTTTCTTCCAGATTCATAGGAAAAATATATTCATATGATGCTCTGCGCTGCATGTTTGTTTTTTCTTTTCCTTGACGTAAAAGCCAATACATTAAATCCTGCTGATCCCAATAAAATGGAACAAGCAGGAAATAACATTGCAATATACCATACGGCTTGTTATAAATTTTCTGACTATTTGTTCCAGGGAAATAAAGTCATTCTGCTTCCAAGAATCTGTTGCATGAAGGGTAAGTTTACAATAGTTTAACTGACACAATGCTATTGGGAGTAAAGATCTTGCTCTGTTGTGTTTTTTTTTTTTGGGGGGGGGGGGCGGTGTTCTCCATTTTTAATAAGGCAAACTAAAGGTGAGGAAGTGGGATTTTTTAGATAGAAAGTGACTATTTACTGTTACAAAATTTACCTTCTCATTTTTCTAGTCATTCATTTATATCTCTCTGTTTCTTAATCACCTCTACTCGGCTCTATTAAAGAGCTCTATTTGGTCTGTCTGAGACGGAGATAATTTTCCCCATAGCAGCCCTCAGAGTGCT
>NW_010299776.1:5551-10145 GCF_000700745.2 Antrostomus carolinensis | reverse complement strand
GGCCTCTAGCCAGGGTCAACCCACCACATGGACACAGGCTGGCATGTTGCATCTCAGATACAGCTGAATTGGATAGTGGGGGAAAAAAGATTGTTATATTAATTTTGTGTTTTCATTGAAAATATCTGCAGATTTTAAGATTTTACATGAGGAAAGATTTTATAAGCCGCAGTGGACTCGCTGCACTCTCCCATTGAAGGAGGCTCATAAGATGCTGGGAATAAAAGCATGTGATTTTTTTTTTAAAGAGGGTTTTGTTTTGTTTTGTTTTGTTTTTCTCTCCTGGTATTCAGAGGCATGCAGAGCCTTTGCTTAAATAAGACCTGGGATTTCAGTTTTGTTGGTGTGCCCTGCAACCCTGTGTGAGTAGCTCCTAGAGACCACTTTGTGTATTGTATTTCCAGCCAACAAGCAGAGCTACATAAATAACCCAGCTGCTGCTACCGGGTGTCATGCATGACTTCCAGGAAAGGGCTGACAATGCTCCTTCCTGAAGGAAAACTGGCAAGTGTGAACTGAAACGATGAGAAAAGCCCTTGGGAAGAGGCTGCCCAGCTGGCTGGGCACTGTGTTTCTCCGGGAACAGGACAACCAGTCATCTCCTTTCCACGCTGCCCATCAAATCCAGTGAGCTTAGGTGACAGTGACAAGTGTAAGTGCTCCGTGGGATTTAACTGCCCCTCTCAGATCACATGTGGTTGATGAGATGGATGTTGTCTTTGGAGTGAAACACAAAAAGGCATCACCGTGTGGTTAAAGAACTGGTGGTACCAGTTCCCACCAAGCCTGTTCATCATTTCCCAGCTGACCGAGCTCTGGGAAGCTTTCTATGCCTGTGCACCGGGTATTTTAATATCTCTGCTGCTATATTAATATTAATATTATTACTACTAATGATGATCAATAAATTATGGTCTATGGGATTCCCCACTGAGATATCTCTCTGTTGCGTGTGGCACTTTACAAACACCCACTGAGAACACTGTTCCTGCTCAAATTGCTGTTGCACCAGCTGGGACAGCCCTCAGGGTGGATAGAAAGTTGTAAATCATGGTCTTGTAGAGGCTGGTGTGGGGTTAGTGCAAGGGATAAAGAGTCCACAAAGACTTTGGTGCTCCAGGTTGGAGAGACACAATTCCTGCCCGTGCCTAGGGATGAGAAATCAGGGCTGCTGTCCCTATCAAATCAAGATTTTTTTTCATAGAATCATCAAATGTTGTGAGTTGGAAGGAAGGGACCCACAAGGATGATGGAGTCCAACTCCTGTCCCTGCACAGGACAAGCCCAACATTCAGACCATGTCCCTGAGGGCCTTGGCCAAATGCTGCTGGAATCTTGTCAGGCTTGGTGCCATGAGCACCTCCCTGGGGAGCCTGTTCCAGTGCTCCACCACCCTCTGCCTCAAGAACCTTTTCCTAAAGGTTTTTGTGAAAGATGTGGGTTTGATCTTTGAATTGGCCCACAGTGTGTGTGACAACACCGTGATGTTGGCAAAGGCAAAATAAACTGAAATAATCCTCCACCCAAGTGCTTCATGCTTGTCCCACAGCATAGACCAGGGGCTCTCCCTGCAATAATTTGGGAAAAAATACTGCGGGTAGCTGCTGAAAGAGGCTGGTGTGATGCAAGATCCAAAGTTTCTTGAGTCATGAAGAAGTTGGCTCCAGCAAAGCCCAATTCTTCCAACACTCAATGTTCAGTCCTGCAGCGGAGAGCAGACAAAAAGCAGATTTTAGTCCATTATTTTCTTAAAACATGGGGCCAAAGCACAACGTAGAGGGAGCCTCAGCAGCTGGCTGTGTGCAACATCAGTGTTGTGTCTTCCCCGTAAGCTCTTCATGGCTGGGGCTTACTTCTAGATGCTTTCCCTTAATTCTCTTAAGATTCTTCAGCTCATGAAACACAATAAAGGTTGCTCACTGGCATTAGAATAGAGTTTCTCTGAAGCCTGCCTGCCAGCTCTGATTTTCAGTGGAGATTTCCCCAGCATGTTAAGCAAGAGGCTGTAGCGTTTCACTTTCCAGCTCTAACTGTCCTAGAGGTAGGGAGAGAAGAGTTTATTAGTAAACCAAGATTTATGGTTGGTTACGCCTGTGTGCTTTCCCAAGCTGCTTATTTCACAAGAATAATTGGGAATAGGGAAGCTCTCAGCAGCTTTCCTTCCCAAGGCTGGCTTTTAGGCTCTGCTTGTTGTTTCGTAAATGAGTGGTTTTGTTTTTCTTCCTTGCAGATGGGAAAATGCCGCACGCCAAAGGGCAGCGAATTGACCAAAAATACATTTTTTCCATGCACGTTCCCTTCCAAATCTCTGTAATCATGTATTTGATTTGCAAAGGACCCTTTTGCTAGTGGCTTCAAAGCTGACCCAGTTAGAGCAAGCCAGAAAATAAACTGTGTTTCTCTAATTTGTCTTGGTAACAGAGAGATGCAGCAGCTCGTGAGCCCGGGGTGATGCCATACAGAGATGTTTGCTGCCTACGGCACGTGCCCAGTAGAACACCAGCATCCGTGCTGAACATCAAATCCATGAATAAACAGCTCAGGGAAGGGGGGACAATGTGTTTGTCCACATTTGTTACTGAATAAAACCTGGGAGCTGAGCCTGGAGCAGAGCTTTGGCCGTTGGCTTCGTCCCACTCATGGGTCCCCACCAGTTCCCATGGCCCCTCTGCCAAATGAAGCTGTGCCTGCAAACTCCCTCTGGACCAAGGTAGGATGGAAGAGGAGGACGAACTGCTGCTGGTTTTAACCTCACCTTTGTTTTCATGCATGAGCAAAAATGAATGTAATTTATTGCAGAACATGAAGGTGATCGGTGTTTTCTGGTCAGACTCCTGGCTTTCAGCTGGGCAAGCCGAATCAGAAAAATACAGCTTTCCAAATGATCTCACTGCTGTTTCCTTCCCCCTGGATCCAACAAGCAGAATGCACAGAGAAGTGGTCAGCAAGGTAATGCTTCACTGGAGAGCTGAGAAACTCTGCAGGATCTCCTGGTCAAGAGTTGCATTTTGACAGAAAAGAGGTTCAAAAGGAGATGAAAAAGCAGCAGTGACACTGTGGGATGGAAATTAGTGATGGAGTCTGAGGATGCAAATGTCCTTCTTTGGAGAAAAAGGAGAGAAAGGGGTTCAGGTGAGTTAAGTCCCAATTCCCACTGCACTGTTGGTGGTTCCCTCTTCTTGCAAAGGATGTGGACAGCACTGGACTGAACATGGATGTTGGAAGCCATTGAAGATGTTGACATCTGCAGCATGAATATCTCACTTAAATGAAATGTTGGCAGAAGGGGATGAAAATCTTAGGTGGATTTTCCCTTCCTGACATCCCTGGCCTTGTCAGCTCGCAACCTCTCTGAGCCAGAAACCATTGCAAGTTGGAAACAGGAAATCCAAGAGTGCAAAACTCTAGATAAGTATAAATTCTGGCTGTTTTCCAGGAAAAGTGGTGGGTGAAAGATGGAGGGAAATGGTCTCGGAGACAGAGAAACAGCTTCTGGGAGGAGAGGAAAAGTGAGAGGAGAGATGCACCAGTGCAGCATGACTCATTCATATCTTCATAGAGCCCTTAAAAATTTTCCGGTATGATACAATGGAGTTAAAGTGAATATATGTATTCTGGCAAATTTGCTTTCTTAGTCATCTTCTGTGGGCCCCTTAGGAGGAGCCCAGAGCTCTCCAGGACCACCGGCTGAGGAGCTCTGCCAAACGCAGAGGAGCTCAGAGATGCTCTTCACTTACACATCCAGCCTTTGAAGATGTTGCATTGCCTGAAGTTGCAGCCTCTCCCCAGCCTGATGGTTGAGACCAACAGGTAGAGACCTGAAAGTGAGCTGAAGATTGTAAAATCAGATCCTGTTGGCTTAAATCATGTTTTAAGAAGTGTATCCCCAGGCAGCGTTGAGAGGAGGCTCCTGGAAGGGCGACGCACAGTGAGAGGAGGGATTTGAGCCCTGGAGGAAGTGAGATGGGACATGTGGGAAGCTGTTCCTGGAGATAACAAGATGCAAAGTAAGGCCACACAGCAAGTGCTGTAGGTCCTGGCTTCCTCTGTTCATCTGAGGCTGAAATGACTATATCAAAGGGAGGGAAAAAAGATGGGTGCAGGGCTGGTTGCCTCCAAGAGCTGGTGGCCACCCAGGAGAAGGACAGCTGTAATGCTGAGGTTGGGTAGGTGGTGGCTGTGGGCAAGCACTTGAGGAGGAGCAGGTCCCAGGGAAATCTTTGAGGTTTGGGGTACAGGGCCCAGGGAGGTTGCACTGTCTCCATCCATAGAGGTTTTCAAGAGCAGACTGAATACAGCCCTGAGCAACCTGGTCTGGCCGCATGGCTGACCCTGCTTTGAGCAAGAGGTTGGAGTAGAGACTCCTGAGATCCTTTCCAACTTGAATTTCCCTATGATCCTATGAAGACATATCCAGATTGTTCTCCCTTTCCAGAGCATCCAGAGTGTTAGGGGAGAGAAGCCAGAACATCACCCCAGACAATTATTTCCTGTCTTTTGTCAGACAAAATCCCACACAGGTAAATGGGGATCTGATCAGTGTCTATAAAGATCTGAAATGTGGGGGCCAAATGGATGGGGCCGGGCTCTTCTC
>NW_010299776.1:4474-5349 GCF_000700745.2 Antrostomus carolinensis | reverse complement strand
GGGGGTTGGACTGGATGATCTCCTGAGGTCCCTTCCAACCCCACCATTCTGGGATTCTGTAAATCTGACGTTGCCAAACAGCTCTAGAGAATGCTACCTTTAACCTGCAGGGTCACACCATGAGTGGGTAGATGAGATCTGAGTTTCATTCCATGGAGCCAGACAGAGTAATGCCATGGAAATGATGACGGGCAGAAATTTAGAAAATAATATTTCTTTTTTCATCAAGGAGCGTCACAGTGTAGCACCTAGAGATGTCCCAGACTGTGCTGGGATTAAGAAGTCATGACATTAAATTATTCTCAGGGATGGCGATTTCCCCATCTGGCAGCAAACACTTCCCTGCTCCAAATACTATTGAAGAAGTCAAAGGCAACTTCAGCAATGCCCACCAGCAGCACCAAATTCCCTTCTTGCATGGAGTTAGCTTCTGCAAACAGAACATCTAACAAACCCCTCTACTCCGCTCTACTGACACCCCACCTGCAGTGCTGCCTCCAGTGCTGGATCCCCCAACATCAGAAGGACATGGAGCTACTGGAGTCAGTCCAGAGGAGGCCACGAGGGTGATGCGAGGGCTGGAGCAGCTCTGCTGTGAGGACAGGCTGAGAGAGTTGGGGCTGTTCAGCCTGGAGAAGAGAAGGCTCCGGGGAGACCTTCTAGTGGCCTCCCAGTACCTGAAGGGGCTCCAGGAAGGCTGGGGAGGGACTTTGGCCAAGGGCAGAGAGTGAGAGAACAAGGGGTGATGTCTTGAAAGTGGTAGAGGGGAGATGGAACTGAGATGTGAGGAAGAAATTGTTTGGTGTGAGGGTGGTGAGACAGTGTCCCAGGTTGGCCAGAGAAGCTGTGGCTGCTCCTCCCTGGGAGTGGTGGGG
>NW_010299776.1:0-4464 GCF_000700745.2 Antrostomus carolinensis | reverse complement strand
GAGCAACCTGGTCTAGTGGAAGGTGTCCCTGCTGCTGGCAGGGGGGTTGGAACTGGATGATCTTTAAGGTCCCTTCCAACCCAAACCACTGTTATGATTCTATGAAACCCCTTTCAGTTCATAGTCCCCCTCAGCCTCATCTCTCTCATAGCTAAATTCTTCATTTACGAAGAGCAGTGGTTATAAGAAAAGAAGTCTGGGTAACTCTGGGTCAGCACTGCTATTTTTGCCACGTTTCCTGTGCTTGCAGGATCTCGGTGTGTTGTGTCTCCATCACCTCCTGTATCTCCACCCTGTGTTTCCTGGGTGCACGGTGCCAGATTCTCAGTGGTATGAAAATGCAGAACTCAGCTTGCTGGAGAACTAACTTGCCTTTTTATTTTCTTTGACTTGGGGGCTGCCTTTTACAATGAGAATAAAACAATAATTTAAGGGTAGAGGAAATCTCAATATGTCTCCTCCCAAAATAGCTCTTGAGGAGAACTAAGATCTTTTAGCCTGAAGAACTTGGATAAATGGAGGAGGAAGTTTTTTATCGCCAACATAATTTATTACTTAATTTTCCATCCTGAGTATAAAGTGGGAAACTTGTTACAGTCTTTTTTTATCCCTGTCTGTTGCTATTCATAATTTTTTTATGAAGAGCTCTGTGGGCAGCAAGTTTGTTCTTGGTATGAACATCCACTGCTTTCAGGACACTGCCTGGAGGGTGGACTCTGCTGAAATATTGATGGGATCCCATCAATAAAACAGGATCCCATCAATTTGAACAGAAAGGAGGAAAAACAATTGTTACAAAACACAGCAGGGGACTACCTTGTTTGTTTACCATGCAAGCACGGCAAGCTTCATTTTTTCTCTCTAAGAAATTGGAATTATTTCCTTAAAAATGTGGTTACAGCGGGAAAAATGGCTCCTTAATTCTTGATGCTACATAGGGATCAGAAAAAAATATTGAACGCCCCAAAACATGGATCCTTGGCTCATAGAAAGCTTTAAGGTAAAAGTGAGATTTCTGTAAGCTCTAAAGGTTTTCTGTTTGGTTGTATTTGTAGCCCTTGTGCTGTCACTTCACCAGCTGCATCTCAGCTGTGCCTGGCACCATCACGAGAGCCAGAGCTGGAGCTATGACCTCTGGTTTTGGTTTTATTTCTGGAATTGCCTCTGCCTGGTTGAACACAAGGGATGGAGACAGATCTTCCTGCTGGTAAACTGAGGTTCAACAATCCTGGAAACTCCTCCAGGATGAGTCTGTGGTATCTACTGGGTCATCAAAGCCTTACTGCAGCCACAAACCCAGCAGCCCACACCTTTCGTGGGGAAGGGTCGTGCATGTGCCAGTAGCATGGGATGTCTGCATTAATTATTTAATAAAATGCAGCCTCCAGCCTCCCAAGCAGTTGCCAGCCCAGGATGAGAAGTTTAGGTGTCCCTCATGGGAGAGAAGACCTCTCCAGGTGCATGTCTCAGGGTGAACCATGTCTATTTTTGGCCTCTATGTATCCAGCATTGTTTTTTCCATCGGTGCAGTGAGGATTTACTAAAAATAAAAAGGTATTCATGGGAGAGCGTGTGAAGGCAGCTGTTTCCATAAGCAGATGCCAATGTTGAGGTCTCCAAGCTGAAAGCACGGTGAGAATGAGCCCTATCAGGTCAAATGAATAGAGACTTAACCCAGATTTGGTGGTTTACTGTTGGACAAGATCTAGGTCAGGAGGATCCACTAAGGAACATCAGCAGCAGCTTTCCCCCTTTTCCAACACACTCTGCTTTCCTCTTCCTTTCTTTGGGAAACCGTTACGGATTTCATTCAGCTTTTGCAGCCTTCAAAACATGGAACAATAGTGGGACAGCGAAGCTCAGGAAGCCAGGGAGCAGGAACAACAGTTGACGTGTCCTTTCCCAGCTGTGCTGCCAGACTCCCTTTCCTCTGCCCCTTCACTCCTTCTCCAGGAAGTCTGACCTCTCTGTTGGTTGTTTTCCAGGCTGTTGTTGATCTGCTTTTGCATCGCCCTGCACCCAGGGAAATGCAAAGCTGCAGGTCACAGCCTGGTGCAATGCACAAGTGGTGCAAAATATCTTCCCTTGGTGGAGGAAAGAAGAGTCTTGGGAGCAAAACTGCCGTAACCCCTGTCCTGAGAAGATCCCTGTTCCCTCTCCACTCTCTCTGTGGTCTTGCTGTGTTCCTGGGGCTCTGGAGCTCTGTACACCTCTGGGCAGGCATGGAAACACCCCTATGGTGATGGATCACAGCCAGCAGTTGTATGCCAATGAGAAGATGGAAGGAGCTAATACAGCACCCAAATGTTAAGGACTATGCTTGTTGCAGGGAAAGGACAGCAAGGACATGTTGTTAGGACATGTCCCCTTCCTTTCATGAGTGCTGGAAGCAGAGGGAGCCTGGGAAAGACTTCTGGAGGCTGGAGGTCCATGGACTAGGACATGGGCAACTAGCAGAAGCTCTGCAGGAGACTGTCCCATTCAGCATGCAACAAGAGAGGCAGGAGGGACACATTTTAGGGGCGTTCTAGAGGGAAGCCAAGGGGTTTTAGCAATACTGACAAACACCATAGGTGTCTGCTTTTCCTTTTGGTGGTTCAATTCCCACTGTTGATGTTGCCTCAGGAAGCTCATTTCAAAGCACATCCAGGGGCTCAAAAAACAGGGAGAGCTCAGGACTGAGATGATGCCAACTACCTGTCAGCAGAGGGGATGGGGCTGGGTGGTGGAACATCTGTACATCAAACTCATCTGAGCTTTATCGGTGAGGCCAGCTAAAACACTTCCTGGTTGCCCCAGGGCAGCTGGGTCATGGCCCAGCATATTTATCTTGTCTTTTCTGCTTTGCAGCAGTGAGCAAAGTCCAGTTTGGATTTTTGGGGAAAAAGAAATAACACTTTGGAGCGTGTTGTCACCTGCACTGAGTGCGTGAGAGCCCTTGATCACTCCCTGTATGCCTCCAGTTTGTCTTGGGGTCCATTGCAAAGCAAAAAGGAGTTTGCTCTTAGCAGCCCATGTCTCCATCACACCCACTGGCTACAGATTTAGGGCTTCATGCTGCTCTTGGCAAATACTAGAGTAATTAAAATATGGTCATAGAATCATAGAATGGTTTGGGTTGGAAGGGACCTTAAAGATCATCTAGTTCCAACCCTCCTGCCATGAGCAGGGACACCTTCCACTAGACCAAGTTGCTCATCACACCTGGCCAATAATGCAGATCACAGAATCGGAGTGGCTGGAAAAGCCCTTTAAGATCATCAAGTCCAACCACAAACCCAACACTACCAATTCCACCTCTAAACCCATGTCCCTAAGCACCTCGTCTCCCCATCTTTAAAGACCACAAGGGAAGGTGACTCCACCACCTCCCTGGGCAGCCTGTTCCAATGTTTGACAACTCTTTCAGTGACGAAGCTTTTCCTAATATGCTATCTAAACCTCCACTGGTGCAACTTGAGGCCATTTCCTCTTGTCCTGTCCCTTGGTCCTTGGTTGAACAGACCCACCCACACCTCTCTCCACCCTCCTCCAAGGGACTTGCACAGAGACACAAGGTCTCCCCTCAGCCTCCTTTGCTCCAGCCTCAACAACCCCAGTTCCCTCAGCCGGGAACTCAGCACACTTGTGCTCCAGACCCTTCCCCAGCTCCGTTGCCCTTCTCTGGACACGCTCCAGCACCTCCATGTCCTTCTTGGACTCAGGGGCCCAACACTGAACACAGATGAATGGTTTTCTCTCGTTGTCCATCAGGGATGAGGAGCCCCCAGGGTGATTAACTGGGATTAACGTCGGGCTTTCTGCAGGGGGAAAACACCACATGGAGGGGATAAGAGTGGCGACAGCAAATATGATTTTCCTTAATGCTTACTCAATGGTTTGTCACGCCATGGGGGAGCTTTCCTTCCCTCCAGGCTACTATGAGGAGACAGGAGGATGGAGGAGAAAGCAGGATGTGTTCCTTGCAGCTGGGGGATGTCTGATTAAGAGGTTTCAACCCATGTGCCCCTGCATGGTTCACTAAATCCCAGCTCCAGATGCTTCCCCTCATAGTGTTGACTTCAGTCCTTTAATTATAGATACTTGGAGATGTTTGTGCATGAGATCTAAAATCTTGCTCTGGTAACACAGGGCTGGAAGCTGGGTGTGCTGACTCTTATTTTTTTGCAGTGATGCAACACACAGGCCCAAGGGGATGGTGGAAAGATGCAATAACAGTAAAATGGGAAAAATTAGGGAAGTGGGGTTGAAATCCAGAGCCTGTGGTGATGCTGGCACTGCTGAGCTGGGCAGGACAGGGCAGGATAGAGGAAGCGAAACTGTTTGCAGGAGAGGCTCTGCTCTCCTTGCAACCCAAACTGATGGTGTAAAGCGAAGAAAAGGTGCCCATGAGGGTGGTTGTGCTGGTACCAGGACATGGTCACCACAGAATGGGCCAAATGCCGGGTTCTGCACTTTGGCCAC
>NW_010299775.1:0-11622 GCF_000700745.2 Antrostomus carolinensis | reverse complement strand
TGCCATTGGCCTTCCTGGCCACAAGAAGTATGACTGCCCTTTTCTTCCTACTTTCTTATTTGTGTTGCTGTGTGATAGGATGGAATAACGACTTGTAAAAAACACCTGAGCTTTCTGGGGCATTGCTAGTGTGTATCAAGCACACCCCACCAACATGTTATTTACAACAGTAAAGTATTATCCACTAATTCCTTAGTAGTTGAGAAGGTTAGTGATATTATTTTTAACATGAAAGATATCAGACACCAAAGACGAAGCAGGCAACATCCATGTTAAATATAAAAGGATCTGTATGTTATCTAAATGGACTTCCATTGATTTCAGAAAGATTTGGAGGACTGAGGGCATGAAATGACTATGCAGCCTGCTGTCTGCTGCATTTACAAGAGTTCTTGTGCCTTTGGGTTAGATAAAAATTGTCATTCTCTTGGCTTTTCTAGTAAAGAGTGTCAAGTAAGGAAAATTATTTTCAAATTGCCTCCTGAAAATCAGCTGTGTCAGTGGTTCTGTGGCACTAGAAGACTGAAAAAAAGAAAGTGAAGTTCAGCATGCAGAGCTACACTGAATACAGAAGCTTGAGGGGAAAAATGAGGGGGAAGAGGGTTTTACAGTCCAAATTTTTTAGTTTGCAAAGCTGAAACTTGAAACATTCAGATGCATGTTTTTAGCTGGTGTGATAGAAGGGGAAAGTAGTGGAAAGCTTTCTCTATTTTCTACAACGTTAGTGAGTTAGTGAATTTGTTGGCAGAACTAACATGGCTGTATTGCATCACCTCCCAGTTTTGAAGCCCTGGTGACAGCACTAGGTGATGAGTTCCTCCAGGAAGGCTGTGGTGAATGATTTGAAAGAGAAGTTGTAGCTTATACACTCCATCTGCTGCCTTTGGTCAAGGAGCTGGGTGGGAGCGATGAATCTGTTTAGCTGTAACCTTTGCAACCAGTTGAAAGAACATATATCTCTAAAAGCCAGCGCTGATTTACCCTATGTTCAGTGATCTCCTTTTTCTCACCAGGAATGTGTTTCTTGCTGTGAAGGCATGATTTGCAATGTAGAAATACCAACCAATCACACCAACGCAGTATTTGCTGTATTGCACGCCCGGAGAACGTCGGACGGCAGCAGGCGGACAGTCAACGTTGCAGTGCTTGTATCAGTCATGGTGATAGCGTGGTCGTGATGCAGCATCCTCCTGTTATATCTGCTTGAGAGGGTCCACCTTTCTGTGGGCTGTAAGAAACTGTAAGAAGATTGTTTCAGTGCAAGGAGAAATCACCAATACTTCTTAATTGCATAAGATGTAAGGGGACAGCGGAAAGACAAGTGTACGTCGTGAAGTTCTTGGATATTTCAGTGAAGATACTTCATACGACCTACAGTATTTAAAATAAACCCACAACAACAACCCACTGGTTGTCTAGGCAGTGGGGTGAACTCCAGTTATTCTAATTCACTATTTTATGATGAAAATGCACATATGCTTGGCATGTTCTTTGAACAAAGTGTCTGTAGACGATCACTTTCCCACGTGAGATGAAAAAGGAACTTTCAATGGATGATGTGCCAACAAGTATCTCAATGGAAACTGTTTTTAAACTGTTTTTCATTGTGCATAAACAACATGGAGCTTCTTGTCTTGATCAACAGGTGTATTTAAGCTTATCTCTAGTTATGGTTTTCATAGAGAACGTGCATGGTTTTCATAGAGAACATATATGAGAGAATTACTTTTCTGTTTTGATCAGAGCTATAATTTCTACTGGAAATAATAGAAAATAACACTTTATATCTTTATTTTCTGTAAAATGTAGTCTCACACTCAGATTTTAAACCCATGTGAAGTGATGTGGAATTTCTGTCTAAAAATGAGGAACTATCTGAGCACCTAAATCAGGATTCTTTCCCTCCCACCCCCTCAAAGGGGTATTTCCTTACAACAGAGTCACCTCAGCTGAATCTTTGTCTTTGTGATATTATTCAAAGTGCTGGTAATTCCATGAAATCACAGCTATGGACAAGCGGGTATGTTATCATAAAAATTATAAATGGGCACTTGGTATAAATAAGGAGAGAAATATACTGTTTTCTCTCTTGATTGCCAGAAGTTTCTCCAAGAAATGTTAATTGTCCTTGATAAATCTTCAGCTTCTAAGTCAGCACTGTTATGTAGCCCAGACCTCTGAACATCATTGTTATGTAGCTGTACCACTCCCATTTTAAAAGTTTGGGCCAAGATTCTGTTTTTTCATTGCAATATTGAGGAGTTTAATGTGGTTTATTTGCATAATTTGACTATTTATCTCCTTGTCTTTTGGATGACAGTTCATCAGTTAGATGAACAACTGCAAATTTGACAAATAATATTGAGATTACACTTAGATTTACTAAAACGTTCTTTGTTTTCCTTTATAAACCTTGTGGTCTGACCAGCATAGGTACGTGGCTTGTGTGAACTCTCACCCCTTCTAGTGAAGAATGGTGCTTCCCAGGGCTCTGATAGATCCAACCTGGTCTAAATAAGTCAGACTTACAGGATCTGAATTGCTTCCTCCATTAATACCTATGTTCTTTGCACTCCAAACGTCCTGATCATAGAGACCAGCAGGTCCTGATGTTTTATGACTTCTCAGTATGGTTTTATGCGATCCCAAATCCTGACCAATTTCAGCTGCTTCTGTTTGCCCAATTTTCTGTCTTCCAACTCCCCACCATCTCCATAAACTTCCTCCCAACAGCTGAAGATATTGCAGCAGAGCTAAAGATTTCACCAAGCGAGGCTGAAGAGCTGCATTTCACTGTCTTCTTTTGCTGAACTATTGTATTCATTTATGAATATACTGATATGATTACGAATAAGATAGATTGTTCTGATCTTTTTCTAGTGGCTTTTTCTCCTCTTAAATGAGATGGTTAAAATTATGATTAACTGTTGAAATATTTTTCAGGAAGGCTGGATCATTAAAACTTAAAAAGAGACTCAAAACTCTTCTGTGAAAAAGTCAAGTAACTATAAATTGGGATTTCTTTCACACAAATATTGGCTTAATTATTTACTATTTTATGTCACTAAATGTATTTAGACTGGCAGTTGAAAAACAGATTCTGAGATGTTTTTGGTTTTGTTTACATTCTAAAATTGCCTACACAATATAATCAGGATATATAAATATGTCTAAAAGTTAACCTCTGATTTGTTGATGGGCAATTGAGTAGTTACAAAAATTGGAACATGAAACACTTGTTTGTTTCTCTTGGTTGAACTGCATTTTTTTTTCCTGTTTCCCATACTGAAAAATTAAGAAATCTGATCATAATTTAATACTTAAGGCATTTGGTAAAGAATTGTTTAGAATTAAAAAAAAAAATAAAAATTGAAGAATTCCACTGAAGTGCCAAAATAATGTACTTGTACTTGTCGTCTTTTTAAATTAGCAATAAAGACAGCAACCTGGGTGTATGAAAGGACTTGGTGTTGCCAAAGGTTGTTTTTTTAGCATAATAGAATTCCAATAGTGGAGGAGGATATTAAGGATGAGTTCTAGTCATCTTGATACATCAACACCTTTGTTATTGCAAAGTTTAGGACAATGGTTTCTAGAAAAATGAAGATGCACGAGCTATTAATACAATGTTAATGCTGCACAAATAGGAACTCAGTGAAGAAATAGAGAATATAAAAGTGAATATAAATTTTACCCTTTGCTGCTTTTTATGTAAAATCCTCTATGTTTCTGCTTCCACTGTATTTCAGGCCAATGTTAAATGCTGACTTTGTAGGAGAAGCATTATGTGCTGATTATTAGAGAAAATAGTGCTAAAATTCACCTGAGTGCATATTTTTGCCACGACTCATGATTGACTGCATAGACAATCTCAATGTTAATTTCAGGTAGAATTTTTATATTGTATTAAACAGATTCAAGTATGATTTATATTTTCTTTTCAGTCTGAAGAAGTATTTCTGTCTGAAGTACTCGCTGGGGAACTTACAAGAGCATTGGTTGATTTAAGAAAAATAATCCTCTGGCGCTCCGTACTGTATGTTTTTCATGCATCTCAATTTTGGTTCACAAATGTTCTAACTGAAATATGCATGACTTGTTAATGCCTAAATTAGCCACACAGCTTTGGAAATGGTGTTTCTGTAAATGCAAATCCATGACTTTACATGCAGAAGAGAAATGCATTTGCTAACACGTCTGTGTACATCCAGCTTCCAGCAAGAATAGGTTAAATACTGTGTTCTCACTCGGTAGGTGTTTATCACCAGAGACAGCAGGCACTGGGTAAAATCAGTGGGTTGCCAAACTCATGTGCATTCGTGGGCAAAACAACCCCATTATAGTGCCCTCAGAACCTGAAAATAATAATTCACAAGTAATGGCAAGTAAATCAATTTGTGCAGTTGAGGACAGATAAATGTCATTTTATAATATGTTTATGTAATGATGAATATTTTTACTGGACAGTCTCTAGAAGATTTATTTTTAAAAGCTTCTCTGTTCAATGTTGATTTGTATGATGCTTTCTTACTGCTGTGTTACTGTTTTAAATCTTTTCCAGAAATAGCACTTTTAATTAAAAATATTAAAATATTCACTGGTGAAAAAGCTAAATGTTTAAGATGGGATGATGAGTTGTTGTCACTGGGGAGCTGAGCAGAAATGGCACTCAGGGCAGATTCTGTGGCTCTTTTCTGTTCTGTTATGTGCTGGAAATTCACTGAGAGGCAGGTTAGGAGGTATCCTGAGAGCGGTAAGGTAGGAGGGATGTGCGGACAACCGAGGACATGGGGGTCAGCAAGTGTAGACAGGAGAACACGGGCAGGCAGGTGGGGAAAGACTGGGATTTCAACTTTCCCAGTTGATGTAACTGTTTCCAGGGACATCAAATTTTTTATGGGATGGAGGTTCCCTTTTTCCCAGGCAGCTTAAGGCCAAACCCTTCTAGCAGCTAGAACAAGTCCAGAGGAGGCCACCAGGAAGATCCGAGGGCTGGAGCAGCTCTGCTGTGAGGACAGGCTGAGAGAGTTGGGGCTGTTCAGCCTGGAGAAGAAAAGGCTCCGGGGAGATCTTATAGCGGCCTCCCAGTACCTGAAGGGGCTACAAGAAAGCTGGGGAAGGACTTTTCCTAAGGGCAGTTAATGACAAAACAAGGGGAAATGGGTTTAAGCTGAAAGAGGGGAGGTTTAGATGAGATATTAGGAAGAAGTTCTTCACTGTGAGGGTGGTGAGACACTGGAACAGGTTGCCCAAGGAAGTTGTAGATGCCCCCTCCCTGGAAGTGTTGAAGGCCAGGGTGGATGAGGCTTTGAGCAACCTGGTCTAGTGGAAGGTGTCCCTGCTGTTGGCAGGGGGGTTGGAACTGGATGATCTTTAAGGTCCCTTCCAATCCAAACCAGTCTGTGATTCTATGATGTGAGTGAGCTCTGCCACTTCAGAAAATGGAAATGGTGAGGAATGGGTTATTTCTGCTTGAGCCAGCCAGGAGAGATGCACCATCCCATCCATCTCTCATCTGTATGCTGGACCAAACAAACGTGCTGCACATCAGCAGGTGGGGGCTGAATTCCCGTTTCTGGATGAGCAGCCCCCTCCTTTCCTGGCTGTCCATGCCAAGGTGTAGCAATGTAGACGTAGCTGTCCATTGCATATGGACCTCTGCTGAAGAAAAGATCCTTTATGAATAATACATGTTTGTATGTTGTCTACGTGTGCTGCTTGTTCAACTCCTGCTACAGCTAAGGAAAAATCCTAGTTTAAGTTAAATTCTTGGCTTCAGCATCATTTATCATTTCTTCTGCTTTGACTTTTACCAGCAGTGGCTTCAGGAATCTCTCCTGATACCAATCCTCCCTTCTTGGAGGGCAATTTATCCTGATAGAGATGTGCTGCAACCCCTAGACATTAAAAAAGCAGGAAGAAAACTAGATTTCATTTGCATTTCTGAAAATGTGATGGCTGTAATCATTACTGAAGTAATTTTAAATATAGTTTTGTAGTATTTACTATGTAATTTACTATAACATTTAATCAGGACAGGTTTCAAAGCAGGAAAAGGGCTTGTATGCTGGCCTTTTAACTTAGAAAAGCTGAACTCCAGGTACAGGTTAAAATTCCAAATTAAGGAAATAAAATAAATTAAATAAATAAAATTCCAAATTAAGCACACAGTCAATTCATTTAAACAAGACAAAATGCCGATTTCAGATTTTTGTAGCAGATAACATCAAAAGAAGATTAAAGTTAAAAAAAATAATCTATGTATTTTGGAGCACAAAGCCATTTCTGTAGAAACTATTTGTTTATTTAACATCTGTTGATTAGAAGAAGCCCTGTAAGAGGTGGGTGGTTTTTAAGGGCTTACTGCTTGCAGGTGTTTTAAATTAAGAAATCAAGGCCAGCAGCCCTCCCTTCGAGGAGCAGAGTAACACTTCACCCCAGGAACACTCCTTCTAGGTTCTAGCTCGTGTTTTTGGGCAGGATAATCTGGAGCTGGAGCAGTTTATTAAATATTTTAGATTTAGTGTTTGCAGTGATCCAGTTCAGTGTAACCTTGATGGAGAAATTGTGTCAGATTTTCAGCTGGGGTGAGTAAGAGCCTGTCCAAAAGCCAGGCAAAGGGTTGAAAAGTCAGGACAAATTTAGCTTCTGGTAGGAATAAGGCAGGTGCCTAATTAGTCTGTATTGTCTTTCTGCAGAAAATACGTCTGGTGTGTTGTATGAACTTCTAATGTCACCTGTTCTGCTGTTGTCTTCCAGAAATCAAGGAGATGCAGAAATACAGCTGTAAGTTTGCGGGAGAGGGTTGGAGAACCTTAAAAATTAATATATTTATTAGTTGTAATTCCTTATTTTAGATTCCATTATTTTCCTGGTGATTTTTAATGTGCTTTTTTACTGTATTAAATGCTTACATATTTTAACTGTATTAAAAAGAATAACTGAATAATAATAATAACTGTATTAAGAAGAATAACTGCTGTTAAAGGAGAGAAAACTGTAGATGTTTGAATAGATTTATGCAAGAAAGGGAACATTGTTATATAGAAGTTTAAAGGTCACATTGCACAGTTCATTTGTGTTAATTTGTCTCAGTCTTAGCATTTATTAGGGGTTTGGTTTAGGTTTTATTTAATCTCTACCCTTTGAACTGTGCTACTGTAACCAGGGCGATATGGGGCTGTTTTGAAATGGAAATGCTGTGGCAAAATTATCTGTATTAGGTAGAAAATATGTAGGTGAGTGGTGGTGGGATAAACAGAATATTAAATGGGGTGAAAAGTAAGTGAATGACAGGTTAGAATGCAATGGTTTTCACTGAATTAATGCTAAAATATGTCACACGTCACTTGAAGAAAATGTGTATGTTTTAGGTCTTACAAATTGTCATAGTGTTTCCTGATGGGTTTAGTTTCACAGATTCCATTGTATATTCTCCCTACCCAGAAAGAGAAAAAAGTAATCTCTTGCACATGGCTACATCCCACAAACTTGTTACCAACAGCACTTGATTATTGCTCTTATGCTTTCCCATGTCTGTTTTTGGCTAGGATTCAAGGACTCTGTTAAGAATAAAGTCCCCACAATGCACCCATGTTAAATGAAGGATGTCATAGAATCATGGAATGGTTTGGGTTGGGAGGGACCTTAAAGCTCATCCAGTCCCAACCCCCCTGCCAGCAGCAGGGACACCTTCCACTAGACCAGGTTGCTCAAAGCCTCATCCAACCTGGCCACAAACACTTCCAGGGAGGAGCAGCCACAGCTTCTTTGGGCAACCTGTTCCAGTGTCTGACCACCCTCACAGTGAAGAACTTCCTCCTAATATCTCATCTAAACCTCCCCTCTTTCAGCTTAAACCCATTTCCCCTTGTTTTGTCATTAACTGCCCTTATGAAAAGTCCTTCCCCACCTTCCTGGAGCCCCTTCAGGTACTGGAAGGCCACTATAAGATCTCCCTGGAGCCTTCTCTTCTCCAGGCTGAACAGCCCCAACTCTCTCAGCCTGTCCTCATAGGAGAGGTGCTCCAATGTCACCCATCCACAAAGGAATATAAAATGTGGACTCTGCCATTAACAGAAGGAGGAACAAGCATGAACAGGTTGTGCTCAGAGCTAAATATTTTCAAATAAATTGATGGAGTTTGTTATTTTGAGTGGGTACCAGCTGGCTGTAACACGGGGAGTTTAAATATACTCTTTATAGCAAAATAGTTCTTGGCATCTCTTTTAAACATTGCATTCTTTTTTTGTGAGAATAATCAGAAACAAACACTGAGCTTATCATGGGCTGTGTTTCTTGCTTGAAAAAAGGTCGGATCTCTTATTGCTGGATTTTTATTGTCATTTCAAATTCTCTTGTTTGGACTCTGTCATTATTACAATGCCACGGAGGTCTTTCTCCAAAGTATATTCTCTGGGTGTGTTCTGGGATCTTTTGGAAGATAAAGTTCCAGTTTAATGAGCATTTTCATTCCTGTGGAGTGTGTGGAGGTTTTATTTTCTGTTGTTGTTTTACAGTACTGTTATCTGTGACAAGCAGGAGATGCCTCAGCCTGCTTAGGCCATTTTAGGGAGATAGAATATCAAAATATAAACAGCCTGGGCAGTTGAAAAACATGGAAAAGGCAAAAATCTCTGTTGAAAGGAGTAGACTATACAAGTATTTTGGCTCTGCAGATGTTTTCCTTAGGGTTTGGTCTGCAGCTGAGGTTACAACCTGGAGTGGGCAAATTCTTTTATTGGAAACTCATGAGCTTTTGAGTAAGGAGTTGAAAGACTGAATGCTCACAATCCTCTTTTGAAGATTATAGTGGGATTTGAGATAAAAAGTCCTACAGAAAAAGTAAGGAAGCTAAAGAAAGAGTAGTTAAAAATACTGATTTTTTTTTTTTGTCATTGTTTTTTGTTCTGCTTATTCCATAAGGATATATGTATCATTGTTATAGGCTGGCTTGGAATTTTAAACCACTGCTGTGTATGTCACTTTTTAACTAAATGAGGTGACAGGTGTTTTATCAGAGCAGAAGCAGTGTGACCTACGTGGTGTTAGACCTCAGTGACACCAACCACTCATGACTTACAGCGTGCCTTTTGTCAGGACTCATCTCCATTTGGTAATTAATGCTGATATAGGGAGGCTGTCAGGAGAAAGCACAGCAGCTCTGCCCAAATAATCTTGCCATAATCTTGTTTACTGTAGTCCTTTTGCTAGATACAGGTCAATGATGCAGGAGTGATGTGGTGTGTCCCCACCTTATCTTAATCAGCAATGACTAATGATGAATTCCTGTGTAGGCAACTTGGTAGCCTCCCTGGAAATGATTCCCAGTTATTCCCTGCTGCAAGTGTTCCCCATTGATGCATTTCTTAAAACTATTTTTTTTCTTTTTTTTTTTTTTTAAGGCATAAGAATAATTTTATAGAAATGATGAAGATCAACAGAATATGTTTACTCTCTCCTCTTGCTTTTTAACATCTGCCAATAAACATCATGTAAATGCAGTTGCTGGATGGTGTAGGACATCCCGAATGCCATTTGTAAGGAGCAACATATAATATCCAGACACACAGGGTTCATTTTTGATCTATGACCTCTTAAAATGTCTTTGCTGCTTTCAAACTTCTTTACCACTTAAATTCCATAAAATGGATTTTCAATGTAAAGGCTTTGTGGTGCCTGTCTAATGGTGAGGTGATTTAAACCCAAAATGCCAAGATGTGCAGGTGTTGAAAATCCAGAAATGAAAATCGTAGTGTTATTTGCTGTGTAAAGGGCAAATACTTTAAAAGTGCTTGTCTCCAATATTAAATATCTGCTGCATTTCTTCTGTTCCTGAATCCACTATGTTTTGTGGAAAAAGTGTGGAATAATGTAATAATGCCTATACACTTGGTTTGCCTTTTATATCACCTGATGAAGAGAGATAATAGCCATAATATTTTGCTTTGCTAATCTCAGCAATGGAGATAATATGGAAATATTCTTGCAAATATACTTATTTTATCCATTCATGAATACCAGTAAATTTACAGTAAACAGGAAATGTGCCTTTTGCAGAACCTGGGAAGATGTTGGCCACTGAGCAGTACTGGAGTTCAGTCTTAAATACCTGAAAGTCAAAAATCCATTACTATAATTGATTAAGAACTGTGCTGAGTGCAAATGTTTTCATTTAGTTGGAGAGGGCAGTTGTCATGCATAGTTGGTCAGTTCATATTGGCAATAAATCACTTTTTTTTTTTTTTTTTAGAAATGTCTCAGAGAACATTATATTAATGAGTTTTTCCTGCAGAACCCCATAAACTGGGACATCATTCCTCTAGTCTGGAAAGCAGCCCATGGAAATTGACAGTAAAAAGGAATACCTGGAATTAATTTTTAATTTTTTCTCTTTGATCTTGGGGTCAGAACAGAACATAGATGGGGGTTTGGGGGTCATTTTAGGGGGGTTGTTTGGTTTTTTGTTTGGTTTGAGTTTTATTTGGAGTTATATTTTTGTCTGAATAGAAAATGTGGAACCTGAATTGGAAGAGATGAGAGAAATTGCTGCAAAACCTGCTTCTGTTCATGGTTCACCTGTTCATGGTTTAATGTTGTAGGGATTTGTCAGGGACAAGAAGTAGTGGGGAGGATAAAAGTGCTTTTTTGAGAAAAGAAATGTAGGTATGCATGAGACTCCAGTATATTTCTAGATAAAATACTGAGGTAGGAAATGAACATTATGCTATCTCCTCCATAATTAATATTATATTTTACATAAAGAAACCAGCTCTAGGTCTGTGAATCACTTTATACCTTTTGAAGTTGTCAAGTAAAAAGGTTTAGGGGCAGCTTAATTGGTGCCTTAAAGACTTTTCCTGCCTGAATTGCCAGGATAATGCATATGTAAATCCATAACCCCCCATCATTTGGGGATCACCATTTGGTTCCAGAGTGCAGTTGTGCTGCCTGGTTATTGTGTGGATATTGGCACTTACTCAAGTTGTTACAAATCCTTCTCGTGGAAACCATATTTTACTAATGAGCTTTTCTCTTGTGTCATTGTTCATGATTATTTACCAGCTTGTCTTTTAGAAAATATAATCTCTTGCTCCCTGCGAGGAAATTTTTTGCTTCTTTACAGGAGAGTAAATAGAAAGAATGGACTGAACTGGAAAAAGAAGAGATTTCAGAAAACCCCATCAGGGATTGATAATAACTGTTACTTTTTAAAACCAAAGTAGCCTTCTCTACTCCTTGTACTTCAGCTCCTTATGGGATTTATTTTACTGGATTGTTTCGAACTGCAAGTAACAATTGTTCAAAGGAAAGCTCTTTGTTTGCTTGGTTTTAAAGGAACGTTATTTTATTATAACCCATTATAATAATTTATTATTATGGTTAAACTAATTTGTGCATTTGCAGGGGCAAGTTTTAGAGGGTTTGCTTCAACTTGATTGTTGTTTTCCTTCAGTGTTCTGATTGCAAGGTAGTTTTCTTTGAACTGCCTCCTCTGAAACTGTAAAAGGGCACGTTGGTGTCGTAGAAACCCAATGAAGTGTGTTTAAATAAAACACCCCCCCTGCTTTGCTTTCTTTTTCCTTTTTTTTGCTTCCCCCCCTTTTTTTGCCCCCCCCTTTT
>NW_010299774.1:0-795 GCF_000700745.2 Antrostomus carolinensis | reverse complement strand
CCCAGCCTGGTGCCCTGTCTCCAGATCCAGAGAGCAGATGGCACTGGGTGCAGGTGCACACCCAGCTCCACAGCCACCCCAGCCCCCAGCGTGGTGGAGCTTCAGGTGAGGACACCCACCCTGACCCACTGTGGTCGTGCCTGGGATGGGCAGGATCAGCCCTGGCTGTGGGGAGTGTTTCCCAGCCCGGGCTCTGGCAGCAGAAACAGGGTCTCCAAGGGGTCTGTCCCTTGAGCAGGCAGCAGGTCCCTCCCCACCCAGCCCTGCTGCAGCTCCTCAAGCCAGGCTTTGTACCTCAGCAGACATCAGTCTGACCCTGAACCCCCCCAGATCCCTCCTCCTTCCCCATCTGCTCCCACCCTGACCCCCCCACCTCCTTCCTGCCCTCCCAGTTCACCCCTCGTGGCACACACAGGTCCCCTGAGCTTCCTCACAGAATCCCAAACTCACCTGGACTGGAAAAGCCCTTGAAGCTCATGGAGTCCAACCATGAACCCCACACTGACCAGTCCCCGACTGAAAACCAGGCTGGTGAGCAAACGCTGCTTCCTCCTTCCCAGGCTCAGAGCAGAGACCATTCCCCTGCTGCCCCAAACGCCTTTGCCCTTCCCTGGCATCTCCCCAACGGGAAAACACGTCAAAAGTGGTGAGAAAAAAAGGGAAAGGACAGGAAAGAGGAAGCAGAAGACAAACAAGATCCCAGCTCTGTCCTGATCCCCAGCTCCCAGCCCCAGAGCTCATCAGCCAGGTCCTACCGTGTCCCTCTGCTCCTGGCAGCTCCCTGGCTGGTGCCAG
>NW_010299773.1:0-673 GCF_000700745.2 Antrostomus carolinensis | reverse complement strand
GGAGCTGGGCCGTCTCCTCGTCGTACACCCGCACGTTCATGTAGGTGAACAGCGCTGGGAAGAAGTTGTCGATCTCCCGCGCCACGTTCAGGATGTGGGTGACCCTGTGGGTGCCGTGGGCAAACAGTGGGCACATGGGGTTGGAGCTCTGCCCATGCTCTATAGGGTGTCCCACACCCAACCCACCATGGTGCCACAGCCCTGCTGCACCCACCCTGCCAAGTGTCCCATGATGACCCCCATGTCCACCCCAATGGGTGTCCCATGATGACCCCCATGTTCACCCCAATGGGTGTACCATGATGACTCTCTGCCCACTTCAATTGGTGTTCTACAATGAACCCATAACCAACCCAATGATTGTCCCATGATGACCCCATACCCACCCCAATGGGCACCCTACAAAGACCTCATGACCACCCCAATGATTGTCCCATGATGACCCCATACCCACTTTAATTGGTGTCCCACGATGAACCCATGACCATCCCAATGGGTGTCCCACAACGACCCCATGACAACCCCAGTGATTGTCCCATGATGACCCTAATGGGTGCCCTATGAAGACCTCATGCCCACCTCAATGGGTGAACCACGATGACCCCATAACAATCCCAATGATTGTCCCATGATGACCCTAACGGGTGCCCTACGAAGACCTCATGACCACCCC
>NW_010299772.1:0-15584 GCF_000700745.2 Antrostomus carolinensis | reverse complement strand
CTCCCCCCTTCTCCCCCGTTCCATGGGACGAGGGGTGAGGGCTGCGGGGCCAGCGTCCCTGCGCCTGCTGCAAGGCGGAGTCAGCGACCTTTCACTTAAACTAAGGGCAGAGAGGGGAGGTGCAGAATGTCTGTGCTCAGTTCTCGGTTGATGGGAGTTTGAAAGGTGTTAGAAACATTTCCACTGCTTCTGCTAGATAAAAAATCACCACTGTTAAGTCGGTTTTGGTGTTTTTCACAGGGGTATTGGGATGCAGAAATCATTGCTGTGTGAAACTGAGATACTCAATCAAAGGTACCCACAGAGGACAGAAATAAATACATGCCCTTTGTCTCAGCCCACTGAGTAGGTAAGAGCATGTAGGTCCAAACATACAAAGAATGTTCCTGTTCCTTTACCCGTGCAGACTTGAACTTCCATTGTTTTTCCTTCCAACTATAAACATTTGCACTCCAGTGCTGGAAAAAGTGTCCAAGTGTCAGTCACCCATCTTAAGTTGCATATAAAGTTAAGCTTCCCTGAAATCCCTTCACCTATTCCTTTTTCATCTGTATCTACTAAATTAACATTCAGCAAGGATCCTGTGAAGTCCGTCTCATGCTTAAAGTTTAATGGATTGGTTTCTGGAGCCATCGCTAGAAGGGTGGAGCAAGTAGGCTGTTACATTAAAGCTGCCTTTCGAGCTTCCATTACCCTAAAAGGGCTTCTGCTTTGTATCATAAATATTTGTAACTTGTGGTCATAACTACCAGCCAGCTGTCCTCCAGCCTTGGAACAGCAACATCTTAAACGTAACTAAGGTGTAATAAACTGAAATAATTCATAATTTTTCATCTTGACTTTGTAATAAATGTGTGTTTAACGGTCTGGAATGACTTTAAACACAATACGTTCAATGCAGTCTCTCTCTTTCTGCGGAGTTTACCTGACCTCTATAGCTTTCAGGGGCCTGGAGAGAAACTTATGCACATACTTGTCTTTACTCATGGGGTTGTATCTCTGGTGCCAAATCTTCAGCTGATATAAACTGTCACAGCTCTGTTGATTTAAATAGGGCCTGTGATTTACAAAAGTTGTGGATCTGACTCACAGACCTCAATAGGACTGTTCACATATTTAAAGGTAATCGAGTGTGTAAGTGTTTGCAGGCTTGGAGCTGATTCACTTGGAATTTTGTCCTGGTAAGAGCTGAGCAAAGGGTAGTTTAGTCTAATAGTAGGGCAGTACCCATTGCTAAAAATGAGCTGTTGTAATTTAACCAGCTAATGTCATACATAGGAAATCATGTTAGAACCTCAGTTTTTCAGCTGAAACATCATCATTTATAATAGGTAAGGTTCTGATTTTTTTTATATTTAAGATCAGATGCTGCTCTTACGCCAATATGAAAAGAACATTTAGATATAGGAACTCGGTGCACTATATAACTAAGGGCAAAAGATTATGACTATAAAATTATACTAAAATAATATTTAAATGCTTGGTCTGATTAAATTTTATAATACTTACAGTGAAACTTTGTGCAGAATATAAAAATACCTCCTGTGCCATCTGACTCCTTTGATGCACTGCATTAAAATTCCTATGTTTAAGTACATATCATGGCGTCAACTTTATTTCTATTCTATTAATAGTTTGAAATTAGGTCACTGTTCTTGTAAGAATGGTCTTAGCCTGTACAACTGATTTTAAATAAATTACCTATATAAAAATATGTGGCGATTTTTTCCTCATGCTTGCCTACAGTGACAAGGTTCCTTATCTATAATCAGTAATTTTACTGTCTGTTCTATGTATTCTATGCTGGCAGGGTTTTTCAGATTTGTTTATAGTGACCCCTGCTGCAAAAGATTAAGACTGACGTTTCTCTAAATGTTTAAAAGGCATTTACCCAATTATTTCAGAGTTCAGTTCAAAAGAACCAATTAACTGTAAATTCGAGTTAAGTATATAAAATTTGAAACTCCCTAATTTGTATAAATTTAAATTAAATTAATCTAATCATACAAGGCTTTTTTCCCTCTCTTACATGTGTAGGATTTACTTTCTAATGCAATGTGGTATAGTTACAAAGTGCAATAGCTTTTCATGCCCCAGATGCAATGCGTGTTCTTTGTGTTACTGTTCTTTGATAAGGGCTAGACCTGACACCAATAACTCATTGTCTGAACTGCTGCATGTTCATGTTTTTAGAGCTCCACTCAGGAAAGCACATGGTTACATTTATCTCTGTTCAGAATAGCAAAATAGTAAAAAAGCAGATTAAAGCATAGGACTAAGTTTAAACACAGATTACCCCTTAAAGTTTCAGAAGGACTTAAGTGTCAGTCTTTTCCATTATTGCCCTGGATAGAATGCTTTCTGAGGCTTGGGCTTAAAAATTCCTTAAAAAAGGTGTGAGTATGTGCTCTTTTACAAGTAAAAGATCCACCTATGCTCTGTGCTGGCCGAAAGCTGTGTAGCTATAGCTAGTGCAGCACTTTTAACCTGAATTAATGAGCCTTGCTAACAGAGAGTGTATGAGCTGCAGCTTTATGCTGTTACAGCTCCCTAGCAGTCTGCAGGAAGACTTTTGCTTGCAAAAGACACTCCATGTATAACCACAGTAAAATCTCTCATCTATATATTAGTATAAATGTTATCATACAAATATATATGCCTGATACGTTTTTTTAAAGCTGTGTTTAAAGAGTATTATTTAGGCTGCAAAGCCAAGCAAAAAGCCACGCTTAGAACTCCTTGTGTAATCTTTATACTGCCCTTTCTACAAATACATACTGATGAAGGGAGGCATCCCATGGAAAATTGTGAGACTATCATAGTGAAATAACCACAAGGAGGCAGAATTAAAATCTGTCCCTTTCCCCTCTACTTAGTCCATCATGTTGCATTCTCAGCAGCATTCTCATATGGCTGAGTGCAATTTTGTAACTAACTCTGATAGAAGGTAAAAGCTAAATTAAATGGAGTTGTCCCATGTCCTATATTACCAGTGGAGATTGAATCCTGTGTCTTTTCCACAGTAACCATAGTTTGATATAAAAACAGTAAAATTTGGCTTTCTCCTGTAGGGTGATGGATTATGGGTCCTAACAGTAGTCAGTGGGAAGAAACTCGACATAGCTGCATTTCTTTCTCTTTTTCTGGGAGCTGGAAAATTGATGCCACCTGAAAGGTCAGGAAGGGAGGTGAGCCAGTGGGGCAATGTGCTGGGTCTTCCTCTCTCCTCCTTGAGAACTAGAGGAACTTTGTCCTTTGCAGTGTTCCCAAAAATTTGCTGTTGGGGGCAGATGCTGGATTATTTATCATATGAGAGCACAACCTGGTTCTTGGCCACATTGCAGGAACGTGCTGAGGGTCATATGGTTCCTACTCAGGCTTCATAAAGAATGTCATCCATACTCCTGTTTCCTACCTCAACTCTTTGGCAGCTCATGAGTTATCTTCAGCCATTACTCCTGCTTTGCTGATGGTGTGAGCTGAACCATGAGATGTTCATGTGTTTTGTTATCATCTTGGCAGAGTGAAAAAAAATTTCCTTAGGAGTACAACTGGGAGAAGAGAACTGGTGATTTTTAACGGTCTGTTTCTCAACAAAAGCTGACAATATGCAATGACATAAAGGTATATGTACATAGAAGAGGCCAGAAAGACAGGAGAACTCTGCCGGTGCCCTTAGCTTGTCAGACACCAGAAGGCCCCAGTCCAAAAGTAAGATAACTGCATGAACCTAAGCTAATGAGCACTGCTGAGAGGCAGGGTATGTTAGTTTGGGCATGGTGCCACATTAACATGACTCTACATCTTCCAGACGGAAGCTAGCTTATGTCTGGGCAGCTCAGAGCATCAGCAGAGCTTGCTTCTATCTGTCTCCACCTGTCTGTGTGGCCTTGCAGAAGAAAAAAAGCAACAATTTCCCAATTAATTAGCAAAGACCTTTTGCAACAATGCGGGCATAAGAGCATCTGCCAAAAAAAATCTGCTTCAAAACCTCCTCAATTTCTCTTTGTCTACAAGGCCTAGGAGAACATGGGCAGTGTTGAGTCTACTGTCCATCTTGCCAATACACTCTCAAAGTGCTTTTGTAATCCCCATCTGTTTTTGTTTTCTTCTGTTTCTTCCTGCCTTATATTTATACTGAACGGTCTCTGAGAGAGCGACCATCTCATTGCCTGTGTTTTTACAAAAATACAGCGTGATGGCATCCTCCTCTGCTCCTCTGACTCCTAAACATTGTTGTGTGCCCAGCAGTGATATGGGTGATCTGTATTAAGTAACCATTTGATTTGTGACTGATAGAAATGTCAATTAGCAGCAGAAGAGATCTGCCAGGAAATAGTTTGCACTGCGTTCATATTTTCTATGTGCCAGCTGGGCAAAGCACCAATATTTTTATTTTGTGTGGTAGTGAGCACTTGTAAATGGAAGCTCCATGTCACTGTTACTTTTGCCACTACTGCAAGCTTATTGCTTTGGTCAGATAGTTAGACCCTGCCCTTAGCCTATGCCCTGCCTGTTCAGAATACTGATGTGACCTCCACCATTGCAGACTTTGAATGCCCAGCAGTCTTTACAGTATTTATCACGATGCCTTCTCAAAATGAGACTGCTGTATGCTCAGAAACTAAATTCCACTTTGAAGAAGACACTGCAGCCAACTTTCTTAGTCCAACAGCTACTGAATCTACAGGCCATTGCTGTGTGATTACTCTGTACGTTTACAGCAGCTCTTCTTTGTGTGTGGATGTTGCAGGATGTATGGTCCATATGATGTAGAGTCTATGCACATAGAGGATGACATAGCTATTGTCAGAGTCTGTTTGAAGAGCTGAATTGCTCCAGAAAGCACTGGTATTTATTCTCACAGCCTTGCTGTTTCCCTGTTGTGAAGGACAAAGGCACAAACAAATTACGTGCCTTGTGCAAAGGCAGAGAGCCATATCCTGCGTCTTCAAAATCCATTGGTATTCCATGCTGTGGTGGTTTTACCCTTTTAATTTTGCAGCCAAACACAGCTTGCTCTCTCACTCTGCTCCCCCTCCAGGGAGTAGGGGAAAGAATTGTAAGGAAAAGAGGAAGGAGACTCATGGATTGAGATAAAAACTATTTACTAATTAAAATAAAATTATAATGATGACAACAGCAAGAACAGAATATACAATTGAGTGATACACAGTGCAATTGCTCACCACCTGCTGACCGATGCCCGGCCTGTGCCAGCCAGCGATCCCGGAGCTGAGACAGTCCCAAAACCAAAACCCTGGAATAGCGAGCCCGAGCGATCCCCGAGAGGATACCCCTGTCTTCTGGTCAGCCCTGGTTAATATACTGAACATGACGTCATATGATATGAATGTCAATTTTGGATTTTGCTATTTACTGCACTTCTCCCTCCCAGTCCTGATGCAGCTGTGAACTAGTCAGACATGATGGCCTTGAGCTCCAGCAGCAACTAATAACAGTAGCACCTTATCAACATTCTTCTCATAACAAATCCTACACTGAAACTAAAACACAGCTTTTCTAACTACTAAGAAGAAAATTAACTCTATCCTAGCAAAACCAGGACACATGCATGATCTGTTAACTGTACAGCTGCAGATAGGAAGATAGTGTGGCTCTTCTACCAATTGATCCAGCAACTGTTTTGCAGAATTACTCCTCAAGCCCTGTTACATGCTAATATCTCCTTTCTATATATGTAAGGGAATGGAAAAAAGAACTAAGTCTTGGAAGGAATGTAAGGGATTCTAAAGGATGTTTAGACTGAAGTGTATTTTTCCTGGGTTACTGCATGCATCTATTTCAAAAGAGAAGTTCGCTTCAGAATCAGAAGCAAACAGTGGCTTAGGGATTGCTAGAGGGCAATTCTACTTCTGTAGAGGTCATTTAGACCCATATCATTCTATGATTCCTGATTTCTCTAAATAAGCACACTCAAGATTGTAGTAAACTTTTTTCTAGGCTGCAACAGTTTTTTGGAAAAAGTCACATTTGTGGGAATTAGAACTAAAGAACTTCACTCAAAGTTAGTCCATTGAACTAGCAAACCCCATTATTCCTGTACTATTATCCATATAAAAACATTTATCCTCTTTATTTTACCCGAGGTATATATATATATATATTTGCCTGTCATTTCTCTGTATGTGGGACTAGGATGCCTCAGAAGCAAATCAGACTCTCCAGTTTCCTCTGCTGACTCTGTAGAAGCACCCAGGTCAGGACTTTCAACAGCCATGAGGCCATGTGTCTTGTTACAGAGGGACTGAATCCATCACTTCTGAAAGCAGGAGACGGTATTGCCAAGTGGAGGGGCCTCAAAATGTGTCTATTATTCCCTTCTGTTCAAATAGCAGCTTAAGTGCTTACAAATTGATCAGATGCTTTCAGGAAGCTATGAAAAGGGCTTTGGTCTAGGGAACATTAATCTGAATCTCAATTTCCTTCTCGGCTACAGATGTCCTGTGTGACCTTCTGTGAGTGACTCTTTCTGTGCCTCGCTCGATTCCTCATTGGTAAAATGGGCTGCTAATAACATTTCCTAAAATGGTGTGTGAGGATAAATAATTACTATGACACACCTCGGTATTAGCACATAAAGAGGCTGCATAAAAATCTTAGATTTTAGTAACCGTAGATTTTACAGAAAAATTCCTGCCAGCAAACTTTTGACCAGTCCCAGTCAGTGCATGGATGTTAACAGTATCTGATGTTTGCCATGTTCCCTACTTGTCTGTTAGTGACACAACAGTTTGTGTAAGCATACTTCAACAGTTCTAACCAAGCAATCTGTGAATAATTTTGAAACAAGAAAGTTTGTATATAGCCAAAACGTAGTTATGATACTAGATACTGTGATACAAATCATCATTTAGAGAACTTCTTTATTTCTGTCATCACTTCCTCTCTTTTCCCATCTTCGAAAGCAAGCTGTTGCTTTAAAATTCCAAAGACTGTAAGTGTATTTTTATGCCTGTGGCAAGTCCACACAACTGTAAAGATGAAAATAAGAGTCACGGAAGGCCTTTATCACTTTGCCTGAAATTCCACTGTTTTCATCAGAGCTGCGGCTGGAGGTGGATTAGCCTGACCCTAGGTGAGAGCTGAGAAAGATGTAGCACTTGGCTGCATGGAGAGATTGTTTCCCCTTCAGATCCAGCCCTTCTGGAACCAATGATTGCCACCAACAACTAGACCATGACGTAAGCTTTCCTGAGTGAGGTTTGAGCTTGCTTTCTGGTTGTGGCCATGAAGTGTGTCAGCATTTTTACTTACTATCATGGCAGCCTGCAGTTTTGTTAAAAATACTTTGAAAATGGCTCTGTTAGTAGTCTTGGTGACCATTCTTTTAAATAATTACAGTCAGTCTTACAGAGTCAATCACAATATCTGTTCAGTTCAAAGTGTATTTTGTAACCAGGCCAACATTTTGGAAGTAACATAAACAAATGTAATGCGTCATCTTTGCTAGATTTAAAGCATTGTTGTTAGGTTCAAGGAACAGTGATCCAGCAACTTCAGCTCTACTAGTACTAGCAGGCCTAGAAAATGGCCAGTTTGGTTGCTCGTATTTGTCTCGGTTATTCTGCAGCATTGCAGGTCATTCATTCTCTGGCAAGAAGTTCCAAAAATTCCAGTGATTGGAGAACGTTGACACATAAAACTTGGTTGCTATTTCTGTAAAATAACTATTACGGTAACTAACTATATATAGCCAGAAGTAATTGCTTCTGTAAATAAAATACCAGTGAACACATTACAAAATTAAATAGAAACTTTGAGCTTCCATCACAGCTATTTGCCGACTCCCACCCATATACACACGATGACTTTGCAGTCATAGCTCTGCAATGCCACAAGACTTAATTTAGGATATGCGTGGCATATTACACTTCCTCACATTCCTAAATGGAGTGTTCTTACATTAGCTGCTTAGTTCTCATTTTAGCTGCCCACTTCACCTTTCATTGGTAAAGTACAGTCATTTCACCAAATATACTGCAATGCAATTATTTGTTATTCTTACTTTATAGTTAGGATTTACAAATGCATAATAAAGGCTTTACGTGACCACAGGGATTCGGATGTATTATTTAGAGATTATTATTTTGAAACTCCCAGTCTTTAAAAAAAGTCTCTCTAAAATGGCAGTTAGAGGTAGTAAAAGTGAGATAAATTGCTAGAAGATAGGAAGTGATGTATCTTAATAAATGTGTGGTCAATCTTTGAGAGGGAAGGTAATATTAGATAGCCTGAATACCATGCTGCTATAGAAAGAGACACTAGTTAAATACCTTTGAAGGTAGATTTACAATGAACTCTGCCATTCAGTGAAGGACAAGAGTTACTGCCTGTAAACTGTGGGGTTTTTGCGTAATACTGCTGGTAAAACTAGAAAGCCTGCTGATCTTTTATACCTTTTATTGGTAGGAATATAACAAGTTCACATGGGGGAAGTACAGAGGGCACCTACATAAGGCCTTATGTTTTGTTCTCTATTTGTTATTATTTAGACAAAGCTGGTTTTGCATGTGAACCTTTCAGAAAGAATACAAGTCTATTCGTATGAAATACCTTTTGCTGATTCAGTTCTTATTCTTTTTATTAATATTATTCTGAGATCTGGGAGCTGCTGTGATGAAGCAGGATGCTACCAAGCTGTAGGTAGAAGAAAAGCAGGACAGTACTGTATGCATTTGTAGGCATCACAGTAAAGGAGAGTTTTGAGTCTGAAGCCCAAAATGGGCAGATGGACATGTGTCTCCAGGGAATTCTTAGGCACCAGGACAGCAGAGGAAAAGCACTTCTGTACTTGAACTAAAATGCAAGAAAGCAGTTTTGCCTGCTTCTAAGAGTAGTAATCAGAGAAGGGTGTTGATACGTTGTTAGGAAGGAGCCAATGTAGGCAGAGCGGGGATGGGCTGCGTAGGAACCTGAAAGTGAAAATCAGCAGCATGAGTTTATGTGAACAGGAATAAATGAGAGCAACCAGTATGTTGTTTTAGGCAAAAACCTACGCAAATCCTTACAACACTGAATGAACAGGAGTGGTGCAAGAATACATCTGTCATAACGAAAAAAGCAGGCTGATGCTCCATTGTATCTTGGACAGGCTGTGATTGAAGATATTACTGCTGAAAAAATCAGCAAGACAAACTCGGCAGATAATTCAGAGCAGAAGAGGATGCCTGTATTATTAGACCTGACATTAGTGTGAAAAGAAAGCAGATAGCAAGAAAGATTCACTATGGGAAACAGAATCATATGAACTTGTTTGGTTTGTCTCTTTGAATACATTTGCAGCAGCTCAACATCAGATCTCCCAAAAATGCAGGTATTTGTCTTCTCAGTTTATTGCCAAACAAGATGACATCAGGTAACAACCCAATGGCAATGTTTCTTCAGTATCAACAGTAATAAAAGCTGTTGATGATCAATAACTCAGTGTCACAACAGTATCCCAGTGGTAAATACGCACAACCCCGAAGAGTACTCCCATTGCTCCCTTTGACCTTTTCCCTGTGGCTTGGCTCCACCGCTCTGCATCTTTCTTTTCTTCCTCTCTTTCGTCTCCCAGCAGCACAGTGAGATAACACATGACTGCTCCAGTGGAGAACAGAGAAAAACAGGGATATGTGGTGCCCAAGTTTCCTGCCCCTATAGCTCTGGAGATCTGGAAGACAAGCATGTCCCTGTATCAGCCTGGGCTGCATGCTCATCTGTCAGCCTCTACTGCAGGCAGGCAGGCTTCATCTAACAAGCCCATCAAATGGGCTTAAGAGTGAGCAGTTTATAATCAGAGAGAAAGAGCCAGAGGAGGGCCCTAAAATTTTGTAGCCTGTGTCCTGAAGATTTTGCAGTGTCCTAATATTTTATAGGTTCATGATATATTTCTGTATTAGCACAAATGTTGTCATCCACTGTAAGTGCCAGTAGTCAGTGTAGGCTGGGCTCTGACTCTGATCCTTTATATGTAGAAACATTATTTTAGCACCACTTTTCATCCACTCAAGGGAAGCTGTATGGTCAAGCTACTAGTTTACTACAAACTGCTTAAACTGATGCTTACTAGAGGCTAGGCTATTATCAGAAAGTGCTGTGTCAGAGAAATTGTATCTAGCAAAAATTGATTTCATACGTATAATCACCAGTTTCACATAGAAAGGTTGTCACAGGGATTTGAAGTACTAATGTAAGTATATGTAATCTTTTACTCATAGATCAGCTGCAAACTCTTCTGCGCTTGTTGTACTCCCTGTTTGTGTGATGGGAGTACTATGTGCAGATTTTGGCATATGTGATGAAGATTTGCCATAAATGACCAGTATGATCAATCTCCTGTGCATACCTAGATAGATCTCTTCTGCACAGTTCAAGAAATGCTTCTCTATAAAGTGTCTCTGTGGAATAAGTTAACTGGAAGGTTGAAAGAGAAACAGAGATGCAAGTCCCAGTGCTTGGTCCATTAAAGGAGGTACTAAGTGAGTTTTCTGTAGAGTTTGGAAAGGCCAGTTCCATAGAATTAAATAATTTTTGGGTTGCCCTCCTGAGAGAGCTTTGGCAAGTTGTCTCGTAAAGCAGAAGGATATGGGCAGGTACGTTGAACAGCTCGTTGAAGGACAAATCTAGAAAACATTCCTATCTAAGTCAGTTCCCAGGAGCATATTTAACTTTATTCATGCAGTGTAAATCAAACCTGTATTTCCCATATTTCCCTCATATATTGAGGACAGAGCATTTGTGCCTTTCCACTGCAGTACTTTCACCCTTCCTGTGCAGCAACTCGCTGCTGCTTAGTCTCCCCTATCTTCAGCTGAAGCTCCCTGAATTCACGTCAAATGGAGAAACAGTTCAGAAAACCCTATACACACAACATGTCCTTTTTAATTCTGAATGACTTTGCCAAAGTTACAGATGTCTTTTTAACCTGAACATATGCTTCACTACATAGCTTCATAGCTTCAGAAAAGCTATGATATGACAACAGGTTGTCTCCCGAGGTAAATAAATACCTACCTGCTAAGCTATAAAAAAAAATCGTATAAAGGATCTTTCAGACAGCTTACAATAAATACATTATCATCCACTTCATGCAACCCACTAATAATAAAGAAAGAGAAGAAAACCATCCACATTTTATATTCCACGTGGTGATGCAATGTCCTTATGGAAAAAGGTGAGTGGCAACATGTCACAGCTTGCCAACTTCAAATACCTTTCTGAATGCTCTCTCACCGGTAGACTTGTATTCCCAAAGTAAGGAGTATTAAGTTTCAGTGAAAGACTTGAACTGTTCCATGAATGACCTAATGGATGAAGTAGGATTCGGTGTTTTTCACTCAGACAACCTCAGACTTTAAATATCTGAACTCCCTCTCAGTTTTGCTTGTCTGTTTTCCTGATACGTATTCACAGGGATCCAATTGTTGGATAAATTTCTGTATCAGCAGAACATATCTGGACTATTTCCAAAAATACAAAATAGAGGTTGTTAAAATTAGGTCTTTGAATCTATTATATCTCAGTACAGTGCCATAACTTTAAAAGTTGCTAAGTACAATGGGAGCTTTGCCTCATGATCTTGTCACTGGCCCTGGAGACCAGAACTTCAATGTTTAGATAGCCTAGTGCATTCAAAACTGTTGGTTTTGTCCTTTTAGAGTGAGAAGAAAAGAAACATAGACAAAGTTTTCATGAGGAAAATGTCTGTTTTAAAACTCATAACTTTGAAACAATTATACTTATTTTTCCAGGCTTGGAATTTCTTAGACCACAACAAAATTAAGAAAAACACCCTCCAAAAAAATAGGTGTGATGTTTCTGTCCTCTGTCATCATTGAAATATTCAGGCATAAAAAATGCTACTGAAACATCTGAAAAAGGTTATGTTATTAATCTACACATAACTTAGAAATGTTTGGAATGATATTACTCAGACTTTTATACAAAAAAAAAAAAAAAAGATTAGGCAAAACTAGAACAGTTTCTGTCTTTTCTATCCATTCTGTGATTTTGAAAAGAACTATTTTGTAAAGTTACATATATTACCAGCACAGACTTGGAAAAATGTGTTAGAATAATAGATTAAATTCTACTTTGGTTATACTAGATAATAGTTGTTTTTATGATACTAAATAATTACTAATTATAAAACCATACTACAGTTTTAAACCTGATTGCTATCCCCTTTCTCCTTCTTCTCTCCTTTACGCCTCCTTAGTGCAGATCACAGCTTTCTGTATTTTGGAGCAAATGTAAGCTATCTCCATATGTTGGAGGAAGAAGTACATAAAGGAACAGTGCTCCTTTCATTTATAAATATGTGCTTATCCTAATAAATAAAGTGCCAGCACTTCTCTCCAGGCTAAATGGAGTGTAAGAAATTCAAATACAAATGGGAGCATAAGAACACAAACCAGAAATCTCATTACTTTGAAAGTGATATAAAGATATGTTAATGTCAGTATAAACAAACAGATTAAAAAAATGGGGGAAAACAAAAGTGAAGCAATGATGTAGTACATGATCTGAATGAATATATACTTTTAATTATTTATTTTATTAAGAATGAGGTGGTGTAGGGACTGTGGTATCTACAAGAATAGTAGAGTAATTAAAAAATGGAAACGTTAGTATTTTCTCTAGGCTACTTTTTAAAGCATAACATCTAGACCTCTAGATTAAGTGGATTTCTTTCACTTCCACTGAGGATGGGTGAAGGATACCAGATTCCCCAGACTCAAATAGAATGTCAAAACCATGGATATTGAGTATCTCCCAAGGGACTCCTTCAGTTATATTAGTATTAAAGGTGGGAAACAATTTTCATGAATAGCACTTCAGAAAAAATGCCATGCCCTTGTGATTATGAATTACATATTCATCAAATTGACAGTTATGGCCAGAACAATAAATACACAATGGTTGGTTTGGTGTTTTTTTTCCAATAACACTGTAACTAATCTCATTTAAACATTTTAATTAACATTCAGACTACTTGGAAAAAATAATTCATGTAACTTTTCCTATCTTGGATATCTTATGAGTCAGCAGCCCTACATTTGATTCCTTTGACTTTACAAGTGCAAAAATTAGCTCAAGTATCCCCCTATTAGTTTGTTTTAATTCAGATAACAAGAAGTAATTGATATAATTGTATGAGATTTAGATGAAGGCAGTCAGCTCTCACACATTTATTTTGGAGTGTCTGCTTTCTTTAAAAAACAAAACAAAGCCCCAAACTTTTATTTTCTTAGGAAAATTTTAAATTCCCTGATGTATTATTTTCAGTTGAGAGCTAGCTGAGTTGTTTCAGATACTAAACATTTGTAGTCTTTGCTATTAATTTTTTATTTTGCCCCCAGATACTTGATATGTCCAAAAGCAGAAATATTTACGGTAGAGAGAGCAAAAGGGTGTCTCTTAGAAGTTACCTGCTAAACATAGATAAATTTAGACTTATTTTTGAAAATAAAAACCAAAACTGTTGTTTTACTTGCTTTTCATAAGAAAGAAAACATTTGAGGGGTTTTTTTAGTTGGATCAAATACAAAATTTCTTTACCTTTATAGACTAACTATCAAATCCTAAAGTGAAGTTTGAAAGTTAAGGGTGCTTTGAGGATAGATGTGTGAAATATTTGTAGAAAGCTATGAGGTTACAGAGGTAGAGTTACTAATTAAGCAGCACTGACAGACCTGTAGTGCTCTGCTTAGGCTCAGAAGTTCCCTATTCCTGTCTGTGATGGGAGTGAATTGTGCCCTGTCTTGCCCCAGGTGTTCTGCTTTCCAGGATCACATCCGCTGCTTTCTGCCCCTCTTATGCTATGTTAGAAGAAACTGAGATTACACTGAAGGAAGAAATTCTTTGTGTTATTGAGAGCTTCTACAATCCAGTATAGAAAAGACTAAGAAAAACAGATGAAGTGTTTAGCTCGAGAGATAGTGAGGTGGGTATATTTCAGGAATGTAAATGCAAATAAAAACAGAGTATGACAAACCTAGAACCAGATCCACAAATGTAAAAAGGAGAAACAAAAGTAAAATAAACTGTGGAGGAGTAAATGTGATCTGCTGATCCTCTCTGTCTTTATTCTGTTTGTGAACTCTAAAGTACTGAGTCATGTTAGTTTAGTGGTCAACATGTTTTCCATTCTGTTTTTGCCAGCAGAGGCCCATTAGGCCTAGGAGATGTGGGAAAACACATCTCTGTCAGTCCACACCTCAGTTTTCTCCCAGCATTGACTCCCTTCCTTCCCTTCAGAGAAGTATGTTACAGCAAAAACCATTGCTGGTCTGTCCACATCTTAAAAGACCTGAAGCTGCCAACTATACTAGGAAATGTGTCTTTAGCCATTTTAAAGACATAAATACTACGTACTTGTGTAGCTAGGTACTACATTTCAGTTCTCCAAAGACGTGCAGAAAAAAGTCTACTGAAGAGTCCTGAATCCTGACATTGCAGATTGTATAGTGTTATGCACATACATATAGGCCTTGTTAGGCTTTGGCCATCATCAGAATTGGTTAATGAAGCCAGGTAGAAAACAGCTCAGCATGTCCTACATGTCTTGAGTGGCAATACTGCAAATACAGTGAATCATTACATCACTTCTTTATTCTGCCTTAGTTTCTCAATTTTAAAATGTTTGAGTTCTTGAATATCGGAGTGGGAAAAGGCCGGAGGATGGCTGTGGGAATCATGAGATACAGGTTTTATTAATAACTGTGTTAATGACTTCATATGTGATTTTAAGCAGGTGATTAGGACTAAATTCTCAAAACTGTCCACTTAACTTGAGATACCTAAAATATCTCTAGTCAGATATTTTACAATTAAAGCACTCAAAATTCAGAGACACTTCTAAAACGTAGCCCTTTAATCATTCGTTTTCTCAGTCCTCCTCTCTGTAAAGTGGTGATGATACCTACTTTTGAAAAGCATATTCTGTTTATATTTAATTGATACTACTGAACTGATGCATAATTTAAAATCATCAAAAAAATAGCAGAAGCTGGTAATGATAGTTACACCTTGGACACTCTTATTACTCAGTCGCAGCTTGTCAACTGTGAAATGAGTTTGCCTTCGTGTGTCACACATAATAGTGAGAGATGCTCCAAACCCTGTGCAGGGTTCTGGGTAAGACAGTAAGATGAATCCTAGCAATGCTTCAATTAAGTGCATACACTCTGAAAGGAATTGCATTTAGCATCAGACTATGCTTGCTTCTTGCCTGAAATTGCTTAGTTGGTAGAAAAGAAAGGAATGAAAAGGACCTGTCCTTTTCTTTGCTTACTCTGCATGGTTGGTTTGGGTTTGTTTTGTTGTTTGTTTGTTTTTTTTAATTTGATACAATACAAAATCATTCATTCAAGCAGCATATATACTGATCTAGGCCAGGGGGTTCTCTCTTGCAACCTGATCCATTCCAGAATTCTCTCATTGTCGCTGTCCCAAAATTACCCCCAGCAAGGACAATCTAATAATTGAATATCAAAAGACTCCTGTTATAGTCCTGAGCAACAACAGTTAACTGCAAGTGAGACCTCTCTCAATCATCTTTCAGTGCTCTTGGGAAT
>NW_010299771.1:0-42749 GCF_000700745.2 Antrostomus carolinensis | reverse complement strand
TGACCGGTCTGTAGTTACCGGGGTCCTCTTATGGGGATTTTTGTTTGGTTGGGGTTTTTTTGTTTTGTTTTGTTTTTTTGGGGGGGTGTTGTTTGGTTTTGGTTTTTTTTTTTTTAAAAAAAAAAACAAGCCAAATCACAACAACCCTTCTTCACTCCCAGCATATAAATGCTTTGAGTGTCACAGCAACACATTCATAATTACTCAATTGTACATGTGAATTAATGCTTCGCTAAGTGCAACTTAAAGACTTCAGTGTTACAAGTATTTTATATATGAAGCTTTAAAGTCTTGTAAAGCATAAATTTTTCATTAAAATAGTCTCATATTTTGGTGTTCATGAAGCTTCCTAGCTTCACTATATTCCTTATGATGATGATATATCTTCGATATTGTAAACTACATTCAAACAAACAGGCAAACAGAGGTTAAACTATCTTTTAACCACTGCTTAGGTTTAAACATAACAACAATATTCAATCATTTGCACCCTGTTGATTAAGCAAATAAAACAAATTATTTTGTTATAGTATGACAGTCTCTAAGACTCAAACTATACATTCTTATTTACTTCAATTTAAATGCAAAGAAAAAGGCATGATTCTCAAAAAAGATGCCATGCTTATGTATGAAAAAAGTTTTCAATGTTTAAAAATTAACTTAGACAATAGTAATAATTATTCAAAACCATAAAAGAGCACTTAATTTCTCTGTTTTTATCCACTTCTGCTGTTATAGACCACAACTGTTGTTTTAAATCCTCAGTTCACTTGTGTTGCTATTACTTATACTTGATTTATGTGTTTCTGTTATCTCTGTTATTTTTAGCTGATGGAATTTACTTTATTTCTTCACCTCAATATCTTAAGGGCAACAGAAGCAATACAGAATGGAAAGAGCAGTTTCATTGTTAAAAAAGTGGTCAACTTTTTGTAAGCCTAAAATTTTATTTTATTTCCAAACACACATGAAGACAATGCTGACAATTACTAATTTTAATATATTAAAAACAATGTATCTATACTAGTAGTTAATGTTCTGTCCCATAAAGTCTGAGGAATCATATTCAATATTTTGCATGAGTGAGAAAAATGAGGGTTTAAAATTAGTTCTACAAATTAATTAAAAAGGTAAAAATACTAACTTTTAATTCAGCAAAGGCACATTATGGAATGCTGTATGTCAGTAAACAACCAGACCCTAAGGAAAATTGTCTTTTTGCAGCACATATGATATAAATCTTCTTTGTTAGCTAGGATTAATTCCCAATCAAAATTTGGTGCTAATTCTCATTTTCTCATATCTGGACCTCAAGCTCATACATAAATTGTTTCATGGCTCTTTCAGGAAGAATGTGATTGTGATGGGGAGGTCACAAACTGTTTTTCCACACATGTTCAAGTGAAAGGGTTTTAAAAAATTTCCTAAGACTGTCAGGGAAGTGCTTGAACTTGGCACCCTCCCTCAGCCAGGAGAAAATTTATTGCAGGATTGCTTACGGTGCAAAAAGTTTCCCTGGGAGAAATAGTTCATTATTACAAAAGACAGTTATTTCCATAATAGCAATCACAAACAGGGGGGTAGCTATTGCAAGGCTTAGATAGTATCTGGCTATTTCTTATCAAAAGGAAAAACAAACAAACAAACAAACAAACACCCTCAAACTTTTTGCTTCTTCTATGATGTAAGTGCAGAATTTTTGATTGTTAATTCAGTAGAGCTTTTTCTCGGGTAGAACCTTTTCTCCCCAACAATTTGCTGAATGTGAAGTATGACAAATATTTTTACTCCCATCTGACCATGCAGACTTAGAAGCAAATATCAAAATGTATTTAGATATGTAATGATGAAGAGCAATGTCAGCTTAGATTTGCAGAAAGTGTAAGACAATGCATCAAAGTTCTATGGAAAGCAAAAGGGAAAGACACCAAATTCACTGAGTTTTAGGTAAATAACAGTAGTTGATAATTGCATCTCAAAAATCTAAATCTTCCCAAATTTGGAAATTAGGGTCTAGATTCTAATATCTCATGTCTGAACCCTGAGCATTGATTTTAGGATGCAGAAACACTCCCCTAAACATTATCTCGGGCAAGGATGTCCAAGAATCACAGACAGACCTCTTACTGTACAGTTTTGTGTGAGACTCCCCATATCTTTCTCTTTACTCATCTTCCTCTACTGAAACAGATACTTAGCATCCTAGCTTTAGTTCAATTTCAGCTGCAAGAGAAACGTGCACAGGACAAACCCCAAGAATTGGATATAATCACCTCAAAAGCAGAAAGTCACTAATTCACAGAAAAGTTGAAGCTTTCCGGGCTTGGACAACCCAAAAATAACAGGCCAACAGCAACACTTGAGAACAAAGCAACCTGTGGCTTATGATAGTCAATGTTTTTGTGCCAGAATCAGTAGCTATATCATAAATAAAGTAATTAAAATTTCTGTTCTTTGCAGCTTTAACTACCTTTCCTCTTCCCTCTTAAAAACAAAAAAAAAAATCCAAGGTACAGATTATTTTTCCAAGAAGCCCATACTCCTGTCATCATAGTTACTCTTTACAAAGCATGTAGGAAAAAATAAATATTTTAATTACAGTACTGTAACTATACAATGCCACCAAAAGTATAAAGTCTTTCTACAACAATGCTAGGAAAATGCAGAGGGATAAAATCAAAAGCAAGTATGAAATTTTATTGCCAGCTTCCTTTTTATGATTTATTGTTGCCGCCTAAGGAGTGCCATATTGGTGCAATCAGAGCCAAAGAGCTGAAAAATCGTGCTGTGCCATTTCTAAGACCAATTTCAGTTTCATTCTCTCCATAATGGAAAGCCACAATTAAATCCATGGACAGCGCTAGTGAAAAATTATTTATTTATTTAAAACTCTGTGACAACAACCCTAAACTTATCTTTCTGAAGTCAGTGTCACTGGTCACCAAGTGAATAAGGTGAATAATATGACAGTGATGCAAATAATTACGCTATAGTCTATTGTTTGAAAACTGATTTAAAGTCCACTTTTACGACAATTAAAGTGCCTTAGTGTAGCAATCCATCTCCTAATTCAACAGTGTCATCATTACCAATCTATTAATGCCTCTCTAACAGATGTTCACTAAAAACAAATTTATAACAATAATAATTTTAAACTCTAGCTCACAAGCTAAAACATTAATTCTCAGCAACTATACAACAATGGTTTCCCTCCAAAAACACAACTTGGCCTCCATTAATAATTAGCAGAAACATACTAGATGTACTTTAAAATTTCATCCTCATCAAAAGTCTCTACTGACTTTTACTATTTCTAGTTTTAAATTAGGGAAACATTCACAAGAACTGGGTATCTCTCATACTCAGATTAACTGTTTTAAGCCTCTTCATTCTGATACACGTATGTATACTACATATGCATGTTTACAGTAGACTGTTCACAGCATCCATTCACACAAGTATACACAACCATGTCACCATATTTTCTGTTCAGAAAAACAAATGCTACCAGCAACACTGAGACATTAGCAATAGTAGAATTACTTGGAAAATATAGTACTAGAGTGGGTCCAGTTAAGCTGCAGAGCAATATATATTTTTGCAATTTTTATGCAACCAAAAATATCCTACAAATAAATATGTTCTGACTTGTCTATTTTCATTCACTATCTAGTACCCAATACCATAGCTTTTGAGGTTCTCCAGAAGGCAAAAAGAACAAGTAAAAGCCCAAAGCAAATGATGCATCTCCCTTCTCTGGCTAAGAAATAACTGTCTATGCAACTTCATAACGTTGTTTGTTTGTTTTGTAGAAAACCCTGGATTAAATTTCTAGTGTTAGTCAGGACTATGGTCCCTTACAAACCCTTAAAAGATAAGTTCCACAGTATTCAAGATGACTACCAAGGAAGGATTGGTGTGATTCAAAGTTAAATTGTCTCCAGGGAATACTACATTCAAACAAGGTCAAAGTTGTAAACTTTGAGTGGATAGTATAATGTTACTCCGCTTAGTCAATTTTAGGAGAACCTCATGAGCAGGAACAGCCATTTTGTGGCTATGCTGTGCCTTGTGACAGTCAGCATAGTAAAAAGACCATTCTGTTATACTCTGTGTGGACTCACACAGGAACTACTGGATGATGTCTCACATGTTCCACTATTCTAGATCTCTGTATTCTCAAGAGTCTTATTAGCTGTGTCCTTTCACTAGTCCCTCCAGCATATTTCCAGGGCACAGACACTGCCTGAATGCTTTACAGAGAGTAATATAAGGGTCCAGCTGCTTTGAGGACTGATGCTCATCATCCCCAAACTCCATACTGTTTCCTCTCTTACCAGTATTCTTAGTATAACGATATTAATAGTTGTTCTTCAGGGACAACTGCTAGTCAAACCTATGCAGAAACACCACCTTTGCTAAAAGTTTCTGAATGAAATTATTCTATATAATGCTAATTCTTTACACGCTAACATACAACTGTCCAAACAAACCTATAAATATTTCCTATCTCACCACTCAATTATTTTTTTAATATAGTTTGAAGTATACAAGAGAATCTGTGATTTGTTTCCGTAACCTTTTTCTCTGCCAGAAGTTATTTTTACTAGTTACACACTCGGACACATTGACTTTATAAGAAAAGTAACCGCTATTGATCTCTCTCTCTCTCAGTGGCTTTCCAAGTTGCACCATCACTTTCTTTCAAAAAGTTTGTACTTAGTCTTTTCAAATTTTTAGCTATCACACTTACCCAAAAGGGTTGCGGGAGAGCTTTTTGTGTTAATGACCTTCTGTGATTACAGCTTTTGGAAGTTCTTAGAAGCAAAGAAACAAAGTAAAGAGCAATCAGTTTTACATTAAAAATATTTTAAAAAACATACGTAGAGAATATCAGAAATATCACAGAGAATTCCAGATCGCCACACAGAAAGGCCCAAAACTGTTATTCAAAAGTCTCCTGCCAACTAACTGTCAGTCATGTAGGTGCTGTAGTCAATCTAACATTAAAACAGCTGGACAGCACTTCTACCAGAGTCATAAATGAGCAAGGTACATATATTTATTCCCATTTGAAACATTTGCTTCAATTAAATTTATCACAAACATGATGTAGCAATCACAAGCTATTCCACAGGCAAATAGCCTTGAAGCAGAAGTTACCAATTCTCCTCTGAATGCAGTGTGAAAAGATCTTTGCCACCTGAATGCTTTTCCATTAGAATGTGCTAGGTCTTCAAGGTTGGATAACCACAGAAATAGCTTGCAATATGCAGTATACATCTTCCCCTTCTCTATGTGCAATAGGATGTCACGCACAGTCATTGCAAAGAAGGGCGACAAAGCTGGTGAAGGGCCTGGAGAACAAGTCTTATGAGGAGTGGCTGAGGGTACTGGGATTGTTTAGTCTGGAGAAGAGGAGGCTGATGGGAGACTTTATTGCTCTCTACAACTACCTGAAAGGAAGTTATACTAAGGCGGGTGTTGGTCTCTTCTCCCAAATAACAAGTGATAGGACAAGAGGGAGTGGCCTTAAGTTGCAACAGGGGAGGTTTAGGTTGGATATTAGGAAAGAATTCTTCACTGAAAGGGTTGTCAAGTACCGGAACAGGCTTCCCAGGGAAGTGGTGGAATCACCATCCCTGAAGATATTTAAAGAACATGTAGATGTGGTACATGGGGACATGCTTAGTGGTGAACTTGGCAATGCTAGGTTTACAGTTGGACTAGATGATTGTAATGGTCTTTTCCAACCAAACTATTTTGTGATTCTACGATTTGTATGCCACGTTCTGGCCTGAACTATATCTGGTAGGGAGATAGGGCAATAAGGCCTTGTTCATTAACTTTAAAATAATTTTGCTCAAGAAAGAAAAGGTGTGGTACGGGTGGTGATTAACCAAGTCCATACATCTCATGGGGAGCTCCCTGCATACTGGGAAAAAAAAAAATCCCATTCTGCCTACTGGAGCAGCCTTGGTTTTTTTCTGTGTAGCTGGAGTTGCCAGTGCTTTTAAGGATATTTCAGAAAGCCCATGGTTCCAAGACTGCAGATTTGAAGACCAGGTTTCAATGCAATCAATTTACATTTCTGGTTCTCTAGAGAGGTCCATCCTGAAACCGTATGTCCTTTCTTTCAAAATTTGTGTTTTGTTTGGAGATTTTTTTAAGACACTATTCTGCCCAAATGTTCCCAAGGCAACACAAAAACAATCAAGAATAAAGCAGCAGCTCACCATTTTTCTAAAAAAAATTATGACATGTGGAGTTAAACTGGTCCAAGCAATGCTGTAGAATAGGATAAGGAATTGCCTGGACTGAAGACTATCTCCCTCTTCCATAGATGTTTGGCATTAGGTATTCATATTACTTAATTACTTCAGGTACGCTTTATTCTAGAAGAAAGATTTTTGGCTCATCAGGTACTGTGTTTCTCTAACAAGCCACATTCAGATTCAGTGAAATCCACAATTGTGGCATGGAGACCTCAGAAGTATATGCAGGAAGACTGCTGTACCATTTCAGCTTAGATCTTTGTTTAGTGGAGATAAGGATCGGCGCATAATAGGAGACACTTTATGTCTTTAATGTATTAATTCAATCTAAACTTCAAGTCCTCAGCACTTAACATAATGAGATTCTGGTCAGACTGGGACTTCTAGGTCTTCAAGCACTTCAAGACAATGTAGGAACAAGCACAAAGGCAAAATAAATTACAATCTACAGTTTGGAGGTTAAACAAATCTGTAACTGTTAGGCATTATGACGAGACCTCTGTAAAGACAGATTATAGCAGAAGTACTTTTTGGTATATTCTTCAGTTGAGGTACTCGATCCGTGCTGTTTTCAAAGACTCAAGAACATATAAACCTTAGATCTGAATCACACTGATAATTCCTCTTGTCATAAGTAATGCATATACCATTCTAGGCATTCTGCCTAGCTCTAGATTTCCCGTTCTATGTGAAATACTTTGGTTTTCCTCTATACCATTCTAAACTTAGACCTAGACTCAACGTCTGCATTCTACATCTACATTCAACACCTTTATTCTAAATCAATTTTGGTATTAGTTCTTCAGAAGTATATAGAGTGTATGTTAAATGGATGACCAGCTCACTGGGCTAAGTTATGGAGTAGGACTTTTACTCCAGAGAATCACAGATCTGGTTCGTTATCAGACTTGTCTATTTTGAAGTGAGGCAATGAACACCATCTAGTTTTCAGCATTCAGTTATATATATTTGACAAACTATTATTGCTACCCTATTGAGTAGTTTTAACAAATACTAAAAAGATTGAAATGTAAAGGAAATTGAAATGTCTATACTATATAGTCCCACTGTAATGCTAGCCATGATCAGCACAGTGAAAAGCTATGAAACCTCACTCTGCTATAACATACACAAAGGAATAAATCTATTTAGAAGTTTCCTCAGTTATTCTTCGTATCTAGTGAACACACTTAAAAGGAGAAATGAGGCTTCCCATTACAAGCATAGGTGATTGCAGTCACAAGTCCTCCTCCAAAACCAACTTCCTACCTACTGCCCATCCATTTTAGTCGGTATTGCTTTCTGGCATCCATGTGTCTGACAGAGAAACTAAGATTATATGTTTCCTAAAGTGAATCAGACTTTTGTAAAAACAAACATACTCTACACGTGAAAAAGCATGTTAGAGACACATAAACCAATACTGCATAATGTTGATAACTATTCTTTATGTATTTCAGCTATATAGATTGCATTAAAAAATATTTTTAACAGATTACACATTACAGAGAAGTTAATGTATAACACCAGGAAATTGTTTTTAAAATACTAATATTTAAATTTGATTCTTCCACTTCTAGTAGAAGAACTGGTAGTGGCTTAACTGTAACTGAAATTTGACAAAAAAATACTAGATTATTCTTCTAAGTACTTACCTGATTTAGAGATTAGATTTCACATTTGTATAGTGTATCCAAATATTATATTAGGAGGGGTCAAATGTTATTTACACATACAATGCCACACAATAATTGAACCATATAAAAGGAGTAGAAAGCTCTTATCAGAACTATCAAAACAGAATCTGGATCAAAATGAAGCCAAAATAAAAGGAGAAAAATAGCAAACGGTACAGTAATATTAAGAGATACCCAGGAAAACTCTCATATGAGTTTTAAAGTTTACAGATTATTCTAGTTTTCATAGGGGTCAGTTTGGCTTTTTGGTTGTTTTCATCTCTCTCTCCGTATGTATATATTTATGTGCACATGGTAATATTCCTCCAACTGAAGTTCTGTTTCAGATCTGCATTCTTTGCTCACCCATGCCCTTTCTGTAGTGCTACTGTCATATACTAAACAATCTTTCCTCTAATGTGTTTCATTATTCTGTTAAACATATATTTTTAATTGAACATTTTCACAAGAATTCTATAGAGAAATTTTTCATTAAAAGAAGTTACTCAAGTTCAAAAGAGACTTTTTTCAAATATGGTATACCCACATTGAAGACAGGAATCTGGAAAGTCTCTATGCTTGTGAAGACTACTGTATCTTCCCTACAAGAGATCACTGCTCCCTGGGGCTCAAAATGTCAATGATGGACAGCGGTTGTTTTTTCTTCTCTGGGCATTTTGTATACATTAGATGTTTTACAAACACTTCAGCAACTCCTCTATTAAATTATTGGCAGCACACTACGAAAAGTATACATTATTTCTATAACCTGGGTAGCTCAATACTCTCAAAGCTCTAACTTCATACTTTTAGGATTGAATTAAAAAAATCCCAGGACAGATCAAATCCTTCTTATCATGTTATCATTGGCTTTGAGAGATTACTTACTTGACAATAGTATTTTAAGTATGTCTGTGAAATCAGTAGAAATTCTTTAAAGAATATTACTGAGAGGATAATTTTTTTCCCCTCTGATTTTGTTCACTAAATTCTTAATTCAATACACCTGCCCTCCTTTCGGTAAGTGCAAAGCTCCTCCTCCTTGACACCCCTCCAAAGGACAAATAAACTCACATGCTTTTGGGTCTTTTGGCCAAATTTACATTTCATGCTTTGTGGAAGGAAACATACTGCACCAGACATAGCACCACCCACAGCATCAGCAAAAATGTTATTGTACATTCTTCATCAAAGTATGTCCAGTTCAGATTTTACCATGGCAGCAAATCCACTCAAATCCAACTCACAGAATCTTGGCATTAACCAGAAATCTAGCCAAATACCTAGTACTGTAGCGATTGTTACTGCTCAAGAGACGCTCTTAGTGAATTTTCAGGACCCTAGGAATAAAAGTAACTGTGCTGATTTTTATTTATTTATAGAATCAAAAATAAGTACAGAAATTGTAGAATCTGCAGTTATTTTTATTCTCCTCAGTAGGAGGATTTTGCTTTAGTAGGAGGTAAATTGTTCTCTGTTTACATTGTCTGTAATAAAAGCCTGCAGTTGAGCAGCCTTGTCCTCATGCTGTAATTACAAGGAGAGGGCTTTCATGGTGTGTGCTCTAAGACTCCGCAGGCCCCACTCAGTTGGCCTTTTGGCCACAATTTGATCATCCTTCACATTTGTAAAACCATATATTATGCATCTCCAAATCTCCAGGAGGGTCAAAGTATGGGAAAATTATTTAATCAACAAGTCCATGCCCAGTCCTTGCAGATAATTAGTTTTTACAGACCATTATCTATAAGCCTACAGTTTAGGGGCTCTGATTCAACAAAGTACTTAGGAAAATACCAAAATATTAATTCCTAATAAACTTAGGCAGGCACTAACTTCAGGCATACAGTTATGAATGGACTTAACTATCCATCTAAATACTTTCATGTATTAAGACCTTGATTTGGACAGCATTTTATATGAATTTATACAGGGTTGGAACACTGTAAATACACTGACTTCCTTGTACAGCTAGAGTTGCACATCAGCTACCAAATTGTGCGTATTACCAGCTTCATTAAAATGGAGAAAAGTATTGCATTTCTTGTGTTTTTTTGTTTTGTTTTACTTTAATGTTTTAAAAGCTATATAAAGTATACAAACTTACTAGCATTTCACTGCACACTCTATTCCACTAGAGGTCAGCCTGCAACAGAACCCCAAGCAAACACAAGAACCGCTGCACACTGGTAGCACTGACATTATTTTCTTTATTTTATCTATTAGAAAGATTTCTTCTGAGCTATAACTTAGATCTCTCACTAAAATGGAGCAACAGGAAGATATAATGGTGCATTTCATTTATGAATTACCTATAATAAATTACTATGAAGTATTCCAGGTGCCAAATGAGAGAATGCTTTGTCTGCACATGAGCTATATTTCACATACTTTAATTTGGCTGACACATAAAACTCATTTGACATTTTGCAGGTATTTCTTTGAAAGGATATTCGGTTCTTGTTGAGCGTTAAGGTATGGAGGTAAGGTAACCTGGGTAACAGAAGGTCATTTCCGAGTAGATTGTTGTCCAAGATCAGCTCTTCCAAGTAACTGAACGTTTTCAGTCCTTCTAGTGACCTGCAAACGACAAAGGCAACAGGAAAAGTGATACTCCACTAAATCAGGGAGGTCATAATGAGCTGAAATAAATATTTTAACCTTCCCTTTCAGGAGTAGGAATAGTTTTGGTTTGGGTCTGTCAAAAGAGTGAATGACAAGCATTAGTGGCAAGGGGAGTGCTGGCACTGCAACACATCCTTCACATGCTGGCAGGATGAAGGATGGGGGTCACTTAGTGAGTAGCCAGGATCCAAAACAAAAGGCTTCAGATATGGGGCCTGTAGGATGAATTTGTCAATGTCTTGTGCCTTCAGGCACCCAGCCTCGCCTGACCCTAACCTCCATTCCCAAGATAAATAACTCTGTCACAGTTCACCTTCATTCCCTGGACACAAATTTAAGTTGTCATCCATCATTTCTGCCAAGAAATATCATAACCTGCTAACAATAATAAATACAACTTCAAGTATCATTTCTTAGCAGTTATCTTACATGCAATAATAGGAAATGGAGAAGGGTTTGTTATTCTTTTTTTTTCCCTTTTTATTAACTACTTAATTTGCTTCTTGAGTCCCTGCAAACAACATAAAATGTTCTCTACAAAATAAAATGCAAAATTACTCCAGACAGAAAAGGCATTTGCTTTCTTTTCAGAACTTACTGTCCCACTGACAAGCCATAGGTCAGTCTGCAGAGAGCAGTTTTAAAAAGGAGCATTTCACAGCATGGAAGTGCAGATGATGGCTTGTAAATAAAAAAGAATCTGAAGGTATTAATTCTTCTGATAGCAAAGTACCGGGGAAAAAAACTAAAAAGAACACTTTGGTACTTTGTTAAAGCATCTGTTCTGAACTTGATTCTTAATGCTTGCACATTCCAACAAGGAAAAAAACCCCACACATTAATCAACTAAGACACACGGTATACAGAGCATAGGCACAGACACACATTCACAGCTCATTCACCTACCAGACACCTAAAGATATGCTGAGATTGCATGACTTGACAGCTGATCTACTATGCCTACCAGTGGGAAGATCATCGCTGTATCTCCTGGCTGTTTTATAAAATGTGATGAATAAGGGAGACACAGCCTATACTACTTATTCAGTTTCCAATGACATTTATACTGAGGGATTTCCTCATGTTCCTCCCAGTTTTTTGCAAATATCAAAATACAGCCAAGGTCCCTGTTAGAGAGTTCTACAGGCACTACTACTGGAGGAACAGACAAATATTATTAGAAAGAACATGGGCTTCAAATTAGACAATTTAACATTCATCTGTCCAACAAAAATAAGATACTGCTTTTGTAGATACAACTTACTGAACACTTATAAATCACAGTGAGAGGGTTCAGACAATCAAAAGAAATCAAGTCTGTGACCTTTACACTGGGTACTGTACACTAAACTACAAATATTCGAGTAACATTTGCACAACACTGAAACAGTGTTTCAGTCCAAGGACTCCAAAGGCCTCACAGTCTGTCGACTTGGCGTTCTGAAAGGGAGGTACCACTATTACTAATGCCATTTGGATGCTGGGCAGCCAGGCCTGAAGAAATTTGCCATGCCTACATCCTATGGTGTATATATATCCTTACAATGCATTGAGACTACAATTTCTGAAGCTGAAAGAACAAAAGCCTCTATTATAAACATTATACTGAAACAACAACCACAGTAGTCGCACTTTTTGCACTTGCATATAATAAGCTGTTTTGGAAAAACTCAATTCAGTCTACATAAACTGTACACCATTAAGAGCTGGAGCCTGCATGCTGTGTTAAGCTAGTTATTTCAGCAAAGGGTCACAATAAACTTGGTTTTGCCAAAGTCAAGATCAGAAGAGAGATCAACAAACATTTCAGATGGTGCTTTCCCCCAACTACCCTTAAAAGGCAAAATAACTCTGAGGAAGTAGCAGTGAGTTTATCAAACTGTTATGAGTTTTCATTTCAGTTTATTTGACAAACTTAGTTTAGCAAATTCCCCTTAAATACTCTTTATTATATAAATAGTGGATTATTTCCAAACCTCACATTTCAATGTAAGACTTTGACTTGCCAAAGGAGTTCAGAGAAGGCCACCTCCTTGTCAACACCACAGAGCCTTATGGGATGTTAATAGGTCCTTTGTGAAAAAACATTGCTTGGGCTCTGGTCAGTGTCAGCATCAAAATACACATTGTTCCTGAGTTATGTTATGCAAATATAATACTCTTATCATGAGAATCAGCAAATGGTTGGCAACTGGCAAGGAGAAGAAAGCACACATCCAAAACTGCTGCAGGGGAGGCATAAAACAAAATGACAAGCCATGAAGTGGACAAAAGGCCTTGAAACACTAGAGGGAGTTGCCTATTGAAACAGCCTTTCTTTCACAAGCCTGGGCTGAACACAAGGGTACTAGTTTCATAGATAGGCAGAGAAAATTGTGCACAAATCTCCTTACACCTGTCTGGTTTTGATACTTTTTGCCATGTAATGTTATTAGCTGCTCAGTTAAAAAGGAGCTGTGTTACACAGGGGGTTGCTTATTAATTGTTGTTTTCATGTCATCAGAGCAGTGTGCACTTGGTGATTTAATCACCTAAACTCAGAGTCCAGGGAGACAGGAGGAGTTGTCACAGTACAGAGGGAGGGTGTAGCCTTTAACATAAATTTATATCCATATGTTATTTTGTTATTCACAAAATTTTTATTTTTTCATCTTAAACAGAAGAAAAAACTATTATCAAAACAAAATTAGTATGACAGTTGGTAAAGAAACAAAAAAGGAAAAAAATGTGTTTGCTATCATTCAGTGATACTAGCTACTAAATTCAAGGCAACAATCTCTACAATCATAATATATAAGGAAATACTGCCCAGCAATTGTACTCCACCATTCAAAAGTTTTAAGGATAATCCACACGGAAGGTTTTGTGGTACAAACTTCAGCAAGTCCGACAACTTCCATGTGCCTCAATTTCCTAACTGCAGACGGGGGATAAGGAAGGATTGCAAGTGAATTAGTGTATAGAAAGCATTTTTGAGAAGTTGAGGTAGAAATGAGTACAAAATACTGGCATTTTTATTTTTAATGAGAGTGAGATAAATGTACTCCACGTATTTCCTTATGAGCCCATTACGAAAGAGGAGAGGAGTGCATATATATACACAGCATAGCGGGAAGCACACAAAACACCCTAAGAGATGAGAATAAAAAGAGGGAAATCCCTCAAGAAAGAGAACTACTCTAAAATTAAATATGCACTGTTTTCTCATAGTTCACAGCAGAAAAAAATGTCTCCCTGCATTGGTATATCTAAACAAACACACAATCTTACCACCACAATAGAAGCAGCATGAAGGGGCAGTGGCAAGTAGTTGTTTTCCTTAGTTTCAAAAGGCTAATAAACATCACTAAGGTGTATTGCAGGTTGCTTTTCTCTGCTCTAATGACATGAAAGCTGCCCATTATCTCACCCACAGGTGCCACCTAAGTTACCTCATTGCAGGGCTAATGCTCTGCTCCCAGAGGAGAGCAAGTGCTGCCAAGAGATTTCCATTGCAATTTCCAAAGTCACATCAAACCGACAAAACATCAAAACGTATTCAGTGCCGCCTCATTCAAACAGAAAAAACTTTAAGTTTCCACTGTAATTAACCCTATCCTCGTTAAGATAATTATGATCAAGCTCCCTGTCACAGCCAATATCACAGCATCATTGCCTATGGCTCACGCTTTGCCCTCATTAGCTTACAAAAACACTGCGCTAAACAGGAAACTGACTCCCTCTGCAAAATGACTTAAGATGTTCTTTAAGCAGACAGTAAATAATCCTTTAGAATACAAAGGTCTCAGAAATGTCATTTTATCCAAGTCCTTCGGCTAATCAGTATGATTTCTTCCAGCTTTCTTTTCCATAATTCATTCATGGTTTGCAACAAAGTTTTAATCATAAAGGAATGTCATGGTTGAGATTTTTTTTTCTTTATGTGTATGCATGGCAATTGTCAACTACACTATTTCATACACTCCCTCTGGCCTGACAGGGATTTGGTTACAATGAAACTAAAGAGCAGCTCTTCATTTTGGTAATATTTGACAATGAAAACATGAGATTTTATAAATGAAAAAAAGCAGATGTCTCTCAAGTAATGGACAAACCTTGGTACTCTGCAGTTGTCCTCGTCCAAAAGAACAAGCTGTTCAGAAGTATATGAAATAGAAGTATTCCTCACATTTTACTCCACCCCTCCATTACTAAGACAGCTGCCTCATATCTAATGACTTTTTCCTCCTGCTTAACAGGAAAAGAGAGAGCAGTTAACAATATGTAAATGAGTGAGTTTGGCTTGATTTGCACTCTGTTGACAAGAGATAGCCATTACCAGAAGTTAGACAGAGCTGTTACAAAACAAGAGCTTTTTAAAACACCATTTTTCTCGCCTTTTATATTTTAATAGATTACAGGAGAGCAGAATCAACACGAGAACCCTAGTACTAGATAATTTCAGTATTTAAAGAATAGAAATGTAATTTCTATTTCTTCAGCACCTGCCAGCCAAGGAGCACAAAGCATTATTTTTTTAACATTAATGAATTACTCTTCAAAAACCTGCTGAGCTTAAAATTCCATTTAGTAGTAAAGCAGAGAGAGGTTAAGTGACTAACAAAAGGTGACCTCCAGCAATTTTCTAAGAGACAAGAAATAAAACCCAGAGCTCCTGACTTCTAGTCCTTTGATTTAACCTCACCAAAACAAAACAAAGAACATTAAATAAATGCCATATATATAAAAACGTAAGACAGATGTGTAAATTTTGATTTTGCATCATTCCTTGGGAACACAAAAATAAACTTCAGGTTTATTCGCTTTGATTCCTGATCATTTTTAAATTCCATTTAATCTGAAATATAGCATACAAATAAGGGGAAAAATCTAAGGCATTTCCAGTTCTATTTTGCTGCTGGAAGGGGTTCAGTGAATCTTCTCTGCAAACTCCCTCAGACTGAGGCCTCTGTCACAATTCTACTCTCAAACCTTCTTTGGGGAGTTCTGTTCTAAACACACTTCTCACCTGTGAGTACAGAGAAATAAATAACCCATTTTAAAGAACACAGAGTGGCTAGAATTCAGTTCAAATTCCTGGGGGGGCAAAAAAAAAAAAAGCAAACAACAAAACACTCTCACTATTATAATCACAAAAACACTGAAAATCAAAGGTTTATCTATTTCCCACATACAGAGAGAGTAATGGCAGATAAACTACAAGTAAAGCATCAAAAAATGACCCCTAGACTATTCAAGCATAATAGTTTTTCTTTTCCACAGTCCTACTCAGTGTTTATACTCATTTTTCTGCATGATAATACATCCAAAAAGAAAACAGAATGTAGTATGTAATTGACAGTTCTGACACACCTTCTGGACGGAAGCAGAACAAAAAGAAAACCAAACAACAACAACAAAGAGTCCAGGTGAAAGCAAAGTACTTCCAAAATTTCTAGTGTGGCTCAGGACCCAAGTTAGACCAGACGAGTTGTGAAACAGGAATCATGAAATACTGTTCAATGGAAAACAAGCTCACCAAGGTCTCCAAAACATGAAATGCTTTGTTTTGTCCTATATTGGAGGGAATAGTATTTTGCAGTCTATCTAGAGGTAGCATTTTGTATCACTCCCAGTCAATCTGTTTCCAGTTCTGCCAAGAAAAGCTCTCCATAAGAAAGATTAAATTTGTGTTATGAACTGGGTCTACAATTAGTTTATGATTCTTTTTAGAGAAAGGTCATACTTAACTTTCAGACATACAATAAAATGAATATCCATCCCTCATTTCTCCCCTTCCTTTGTACACTGAAAACATATAAGAGTACATGGGACACTATTACCAAAAAACACCAGGATTAAAACATCTTGCACAATAATCATAAACTAGAACTATGTAAGCACATTAAAATGGGGATTCATGAAAACACATAATCTTCATCTAGTTTTTATAGTCTTGTTCCGAGTCCTATGCAGCAAATTCCATTGTTTAAAAAAAAAAGAAAAAGAAAAAAAGCCCAAACTACTCAACCCCTACAAGCCACTACCCACCCCCAAACCTCAAAGAAAACACAAACAAAAGTAGGGTCAATAAACAGACAAATAAAAAGAGTAAGAGGCTTTCAGAATTTTAAATGTTAAGTTCATGGCATTTCAAAATGTTTCCTACCAAATGCAAAACAGAAATGTAGAATTTCTTGAGAGAGAGTTATTTTACTGTTAAGCAGCAGCCCCTCAAATAATATAATTAGCTGAAAAGCAATAATGCAGATTTATCTCATCCATCTGTAGAATCCCAGTTACTCACAACTCCTTACAACCAGTGACAAAAGATGGGCACTTCCAGAAGGTAAATCACACCTTCAGGTGGGGCTCAGGGAAGTACATACATCTGGGAGGGATGAAAGTAGCCTATTTGTCCAAAGTCTTGCAATGAAATTAGAAGAAATTGAAACATTAACATAAAATCAACTGTTACAGCTGTGCCCCATATGGGTAGATTATTTACTCAGTGAAATAAACTACAAATCCCAATTGTAGTTTCCTGTAGCTCACAAAAACATATAAGAGTGAACCATTCAGTCATTTAACCACTATTCTCTCCTACAGACTCCAGTTAAAATAAATAAACAAACAAATAAATAAATAAATAAATAGATATGTTATTTTTGTGGTCTAACTTTACCATGAAGCAGCCAGACTGACTGGGGTGGGGTTCAATTTCTCTTCTAATGAACCTCTTAAAGTCTCAGATTTCAGCTCTGCTGAAGAGGATATGCCATTAATACAGCTCAAGCTTTATCCTTCACATTAGGCTTCTTTTTTGCTTAAATTTTTATATTACATCTTTAGGATTAAACATGCCAAGATTTTATATGATATTACTGTTACAATTTTGTGTAAATTTAAATAAAATGACAACCAGTGTAGCACTATAGCCTCTGGCAAGGCAGTTTTCACATAAGCCATATAAAATATTTTAAAATAATACAAAATGGATCAGAAAATGAGCTCTTAGTCATCTAATGATTGAACAAGTGTCACATAACAAAATATAGTTTGCAAAACACAGCTAAAAATTACCAAGCAGCCTGTATGCAATCATAGTTTATCAAAGGGCATTCAGGAAAAAACACTACTAGGAAGTCCCTGAAGTTCAATGGATGCATCAGTTCAATAATATTCCTAAGTATGGACTTAAGCATCCTTCTGATAAAATTTCTTGAAAGTATTTGATTAAGAATAACAAGGTTAGAAGAGTTAAGAGAAAAACTTGGATGTGAGTGTCTCTTGCTTCATTTGTCTTTTTCCCCAATCTTAACACAGAATTTAGTCCTAATAAAACAAATGGCATTTTTTAAAAAAATGCAAACTGCCATTTCCTGAACTTAAAAGAATGCAAGGAAGTTTTAGCTATTAGAAATAACAAAAGAACAAGCCAGGGTTTACAAAATATAAACCTACCCGTTTCAAAAAAAAAAGGGAGGGGGGGCAGGGGGGGAGAAAAACCCTAAAACCCTATCATGTACTTATTCTTCAAAGCTCCTCTAAGCTCCATGTGCCAAGTTAAGAATCTATTTATAAAACCTCTAAAAAACAGTATTGTATTGGAAATATGAGCAAATTCAAGTGCAAAGGCAGTGCCACAATAAAAACTTTACTGTATCTTGGATCAATCTGTCACTCTGCAATTCAGATAGTAACCTGACCCCTCCCCTTTTTGCACAGAGAAGGGGGGAGTAACAAGCCTGTAGAGTGAGTAGAGTAAAGCCCATTTTGACTACTAGAGTTCAGTCAGAAGGGGGAAAAGAAAAGTAATTTTTCTCCCATCTTCCACAACAACCAAGGCTGAGGATTGACAAGCAAATTGACGCACTGCTCAGAGGGCAAAAGATAAATGTTTGATGAATTGGCCATTGCTGGAGGAGTGATGGGCTTCATATGTGCATAATGGACTAGCTGCCGTTCAATTCAGATTGCCTGCCAAGATAAGAAACCATAATGAATGGACCAAGCACAGCCTGTACCATAAGAAAGTATAATCTGACTAGTTTTAATAAACTTAATAAAAAAGATGAAGCAGAGAGGCAAGGGGACTGGCCTTTGTGACCAGCTGTAAGAGGTGAGAACAACTAATAGACTGCTCAAGCATGATAGCAGAGAATTGTTAATGGACATAACACCAAATCCCTTGATGTGAAAAAATATCTTTAGAATAACTTAAAATCACAGGGAGCTACATAGGTGCATACCACAAACACTGTAGTACTTGTTACACAGCATATAACTGCAATTTATGTATTATTTCCTTCTGATACCTACCCTGCTTTGTCTCTCTAACTTCCTTTAGCGTCTTTGCATGGTATCTCAGTCTGTACCCAGATCCACACAACACGCCAATAGTTTTACCAACAACTCCTCAGAATCAAAATAACCCTGTAATTGTGACCCAAAGAAATAAAACCCACTGAATGATAGCAATTTCCAACAGAAAGGTTTTGGCTGCACCACTATATCACTAGCTTTCACTCCCAGTGGAGAAACATCTCTAACCATCAGAAGTGTTCACATTTGCTGTAATTTCATTTGCTTTTACAAGCTATGTTTCCACCAAATCTGAGAAATTTGTCAGTACAGTTATAGCAAAAAAACCCCCAAACCTTTCTAGCACAGACAAGACTAAATTGCCAGCAACAGTCCTTTAGGTCTGGGATTTACTATGTTGGATACTGTTCCCCAGCTGTACCCATAACCTGTAAGTTCTGACCTTTTGCAGCCCCAATCAGCACTATGAAAAGACCCTGAAAAGAAAACAAAACTCTTGCAGCATTTTACTGTATACAGGTATTCAACAGTGTAAAGTCTGGTAATCACCATCATTTTCACGGTGAGAAGCATATGCACACAGGGCCATTTTTGCTTTTCCTTTCTCATTATTTAGACATATGAGTAACAGTGGCTCACTTTCTGAAGCTTAACAGACATTGAGACCTGAATCTGTGACTGAGAATGGTAGAGGAGTTAACAAGAGAAAAAAACAGCCCTGACTTTTAAAGCAGCAGGATTAGACCAACAATCTATTTCTTTGTTAAGAATCAAAGGGCAGGAACACACCCTTGTGTGTGTATATAACACACAGTTCTTGGCCAGGCAGAACTCTTTTATTTCTGCCAGGCAGAAAAAAAAAAAAAAAAGAAGGAAGAAAGAGGTTGCAGAAAGATCCTCTTGACTGAGGGCAGCTAGAAAACACATTATATAGAATAACATTGTTATGCATGTTTGATTTCTTGTTTTTACTTTTTTCCTTTGACGATGAAAAATAAATAAGGAAACATAAAATAATCTACATGGGTAAGTATTCAGATTACCACCCCCTTGATGTCAGTTATGTAGCCTGGGTCATATTTTAAACAGAAATTATTACATACAAGAGGGATGTCTAGTTTTCAATATAAATTTTATCCAACTGCAAAAGGAAAGTAACTCATTATCAAGCAGCTCAGTAAGGCTCCCACTACTGAAGAAAATAAAGTTTTACGACAAGAGGGTCTCTCCTCTCTCTGTCTCTCCCTGTGAGTGAGAAAGTGAGTGCAAGAATAAGACGGAAAGGGAAGGCTTAGGAGTGCTGGGTGAATTATAGACTGCCTCTCAAGATTCACAGCTCTTCGTGGTAGGAGGTTAATATTCTCACATGTCATTAGGTCTGCTGGCTCTACTGATGGCTCATTGAATCAGGCAGCAAATTATTTCCTCATGCTGCAGAGGACACCACACTTCAAAGGGAAGGAGCCAGGGTCAAGACGGCTCTCCAGTTCGATTAATGAGTTGGGATCAGCAGAGGTTGCCTGTAGGTAAGAATGTGACTGAAGCTTTTGACAAAGCTGACTTTTTGAACAGGACTTGACCCAGGCCCCTTACTCCCCTCCTCACCAAATTTTATTTCCAACATTTGCCTCTGACTGACCTGCTCAGGCCTGTTGGGATAGTTTTGACCTCCTCAGTCTTTGTTACCAGGCACAGGAGCTGTCTGCCTATATTTGATCTGTCTCTCCCTAAAGGCCACATCAGCTTATCCAGGCTCATCAGAATACTTCAGAACTGCACAGCAAAATAAGATAGAGTAGATTAATTTCAATTTTTTAACTTTCTCATGAAATCTGTTGAGAAGGGAGGAGAAGGAAAAGACAACTAAAAGATAATTCAGCTTTCAATAATATTAAGAAATGCTGTTAAATGCAGATAAGAACACCACAAAGATTATTAGAAGCATACGACTTATGTGTTAAGATGATGAAAAAGCAGAAAATGTATGTTCCTGCTTACATGGATTTGCTGACTAAGAATATTCCTAAGAAATTTTTATTTTTATTGTCATAGCAGTAAGAAATTAGAGACAATTAAAGCTTAACAGCAACTACATTCATCTCTTTCTAAATGCTCAATGGTATCCTCATTTTGATGTCTCTGAAATATTTTAATGCATATTTAAATAGATTTAATAAAGTACTGAAGTCAGATTCATTGCATTAATGTTTTTTGATAAGATCTACTTAGACTGCACACTTTCTCAAACAAATATGAATAACTGAATCAACACGTAAACCACTGTTGGTAAGCTCCCAAAAATCACATAGCTTCTGCTTATTGAAATGAGTTTTGTCAATTACACCAACAAAATTGCTCTCACACACTTCTGAATTTGTTATATATTTAAAAATTTTGTTCAAGAATATTTTATGGCCTTATGCTTCCAGAACAAGGATCTAGGTTGTCCTTCAATATTTATTTTAATCACAGTACAACTAATATCCCCTGCCTAAACATTTTGCTCAACAGCATGCTTAATGCTCAAGTACTTCTTACATACTAAGTTCACAGTATATTTTAAAGAAAAAAAAAAAAATTAAGGTAAAGTATCAGTCCAGAGACATCCAAGAATGGCAAAAAGGTTCAAACTTTGCAGGTTTAAGCTTTATGTTAGCACAGGTGCCTGCATTGGAAAGCTACACGTCTAGTTTTGAAATTAGAACGCTTTTATTTTTAAGTGCATAGAGCAAGCAACAGTTCTTGTAGACCTTAAAACAAAAAGCTGAGCTATTCAGATGATTAGATCACTTAGGTGTCTTAATAAAAATTTAGGAAATTTAACTTTTGGTCTATATTTAAATATCTTTTAATGATATCCAAGTGTAAAGTAAAATTCATCTTTAATCTTCAATGTTTCTTTTTGCACTCAAACTATTATTTTTAACAGATTTCCTTACTGTAACTAACATTTAAGCTCCGAAAGCTAGTAAACAGATTATTAGACCTATAAAACAGAATAAAAGCACATAAGATCAATGCATGACTAAGCCAAATATGAATAACTAGAATCCTTGCAAGGAGACTGCCAAACAGCACATCTTCCATATGGATGTCCTTTACTTTAAAATGCAAGTATGCACAAGCAGGAGACAACTTTTTCTTTTCCTTATGTCTGTAAAATCTCCAGTGAATTGTACATTATGCAAGTGGAAGCTTGCAACACCAGAAAAAGCTGTAAGAGGGGAAGCACTTTTTCATGGGCTTGTTTAAACAAAGTAATTGTGTTACGGGGTCTGTCAGCAGTGTTAACATTATATCCTGTTTCATCTCTTTCTAGAAAGCTGGCAGCATATCAGAGATGGTTTGTGAAATGCATATATGTGTCTTGAATAATACTTAGCAGGAACGTATCAATCCCATACAGAAGGAAAAGTCCAGCTGGAGTGCGATGCAACTGGCCAGTATGACGCTCCCGAGTAGAAAGAAGAAATAGTTGTGTTCAGGACAAGGAGGAGCCACTCAGTTGATACAAAACAGAGATTCACCAACAGTTTTCAAACATGATAACCAGAGTTTTTGTTTTCTGGCAGGACTGAATCAGAACTGATGGCAGGACTGAGAAGATACATTGCTGAGACCTGAAGTGGTACCTGCTAGAATCCATTCCAAGAATCCTAGAGAAGATGGATTCAGCAAGTGGAAAGGTGACCTGCTAAGTATATGCAAAGACAAAGTTTTGTATTTGTCCTTGTTCCCATACCTAAAACAAAAGTTTTTGGTTAAGTCTTACTAAATAGAACTTTGGTATGCTTTGAGGTGTATCTGGCGTTTGAGGGGAAGGTAGCACCAATTACCATGGTACAGTGTTTCTACAGAAGTAACAAATCTAAATAAAGACAAAAAGAACAAGAAGTCCTGTACCTAACTCAAGATGAATTAGAAGGCCCAGCTGCAATGAGTACTGTTTTATACCAACTTGGATATAGTCCATCTGGGGAACTCTCAGGGCAATTATGGAGTTTGGGAGGGAACTTGTAAACTCATAAATCACCCTTGCAAAGAGCAGAAAGCAAGGAAACACCCCATGACTTTTGGGAATCGTTACCACACATTGCACTCAGTCAAACACTGTTGCATGGTAACTGCTCAGGACTAATTGTTTGTACAACTTTTTTTCTGTTACTGAGCCTTATGGTAATCCTGCAAAGATTTATGTATGTGAGTTCAAATTCAGAGATAAGCATGTGCTTATATCTTTTTGACTTTTGATAATGCTTTAATATAATCCATTCATTAAATCTGTTTAGTCAAATTGAGAGTTTTTGCATTTCAATTAAACTCTTGCAACATGCATTAAAATTGTTTACATGAGTAAGTGTTTACATAAGTAATAAATGCATGGTCAAAACATAGAAAGTTATTAGTTTAACATTCATTTTGGGTTTTATTTTGGTTATTTTTCCCATTGCTCATATTATGCAAAATATTGAGTAATGCTAACACATTACCCCAGTAATTGAAGCATACAGTACTTAATAGCAAAAAGTATTTGGTCAAAACAAGATTCTAGAATTCAGCTTCTAAAATTACAAAGATTATCACACCCTGAAATGTGAGCAAATAAAATTTCTTAGAAATGTACATGGTAGACAACAAATGCATTTCTTTCAATTCATACTTTTTTTTTTTTTAAAAAAAAAAAAAAAAGGAAGATGGCACATCACAAAAAATGCTAGATAGTGTCCTCCATTTTTACACAGCAAGTATATTTAAAATTGAAATATACAAAACACTGGCAAGGAAAGATAGCAGGTAACAATCCTACAGTCCAAGAGGATGGAATAGATAATCTATGGCAGGCTTTTTTGTGTTTTTTTCTCCCCCTTCAGTTCCTAAAATTGGTAAGATTGTCCAAAATCTGATTGAGAAAATACAGTCCAGCATAAATCCTACCTTCAAAAGATACACAACTGTAGATTTGATAAACTAGGGATGAGGAGGAAGGTAATGATGAACAATTACCAAAACACATCCATCGTATTAATACACTCTTAGTTGGTCACTGTGCCATTCATATTCAAATGCTCTTCACACCAGACAGCAATACAAAAAGTTGTAGGATCACCTTAAAGGGACCACCCTAACAGCTCCTTGAGCAACAGATAACCCTGTAGCACCTTGGGTCTTTCTGAGCAGCTTCACAGGGACAGTCACCCACCGTGGTCCACGATGGAGCGCTCTGACAGGAAAGAGCCATTCCAATAAAAAAAGCTAGCGTTATAGCCCTACGCTGCTGTGGAAAGAGGCTCAGGTCTCGGCTTAGTTATTTTTCCATGCCTAAGAGAAAGACTCAATACAAGCTTCTCCACAGCATGCTTAAAGATAACAGATGTTCCACAGATTAGGAAAAAGTAAGCAAAAGGAAGACAACACTGAACTTTGGTATCTGGGTTTTTTTCATGTTTCACTGCCATACCAATACATACAAAACCTATTAAGGGACTAAATCACTTAATTCAAAACAATATAATTTAAAAATCAACAGTGTTTTCTATCAAGTCGGAATAAAATCAAACACTGTAAGAACCTGAGTTTGAAGGCTGAATTACAAGCAGAATAAACTAGTAGCTGAGGATGCACTATTATTATATACACTGTCAAACAATTATCTAAGTCATAGACACATTTAACATATTTTGGACATAAAAATTCAATATAAAACTCAATAAAGTATGTGGTACAAAGTTTATTTCAAGATTTAGTTGCTGAATAAACACTGAATAAGAAATTTAAAGGTGTAATCCAGAATAGAGGTCTGATGATTTGTGTTGCCACTGCCTCCAGATTTTCAGTCCAACTATGTGCAAAAATAAAAACAGCATCTGCAACTTACTATGCTTGAATTCTCAGAGTGTAAATAATATAACCTTTTGTAGAAGTCAAATTAATAAAAATCTCAAACCCTACCACTTTACTGAGTATAGATAACAACCTGACTGCATGAGTTGAATTATAAACCCAATGCTACTTCAAGATGCATCCACCTCCCCCTTGACACAATGGCTCCGCCTGGCTGTAATGAAGTGCTGGAGATTCCAGGACATAAATTTATCCATTTGAAGTCTACATTGCAGTCATCAGCCTATCTTCAGCCTAAGCCATATGCTCACTATTTTGTCTGTAGAGGAATCTGATTACAATTATACTTCTGAGGGGCATGTAAACTGTTCATGCCACAAAAATAAAGATGTAATTTACCCCACATATGATCATGAGAACTCGCTTGGAGTGTTTTGAAAGAAAACAGAGTAGTGAAGTATCACAGCAAGCATGACTATGAACTATTCCTTTCTGACACAATTAGGCAGTTTGCTAGGGAAAAATAAATAAATAAATAAGAAAGAAGGCTCAATCATGGCATTACTGGATTTCCAAGGGCCACCACAGTGGCCACCAGTCACCCGCTGCCAGCCCCTCCCCATTTCCAGAGACCACATCAAAGCACCTTTGCTACCTCATGGCCTTCTATAGAGCAACTTCAGCCACTTAGGGGAAAAAAAAAAAGGCTAAATAAAGGCTTAGACTTAAAACATTAAAAGAAATAAATTGATAGGATTTTGTCTGGAAACCTCATCTCATCCTTACTGAAGGCTAAAATAAACTTAATTTTTGTTAAAATTAAAGCAAAAATTAAATTGGAACTAGGCCTCAGGCACTAGCAGTAAAGAAGGGATTAAGGCCTCCACCACCTGGGTTGTCATTCTCATGGGCCCCATTACCACCCCCTTATTCGTTTTTATAGCCAACAGATTAAAATGCGAGCACCGCAGTCTTTGATCTTTCACTTGCTGACACAAATCCTTTCAAGCCTCCAACGTTTTCTGCTGAGGTAATTAGTACTAATTAAAAGGTTTCCAACAGCCTTTGCTCTACTTTTTCCCTCCAAAGAAATCGCTTTTACAAGTGCCTTCCATCTTTGAAATGTATGCATCGTTCACTTTTTTCTTTATCTGACTCCCAGAGATCAAGTAGATTAGCGACTCCATTATTCCTCAAGACAAAGCCAAACAACAGGTTTTTACTGTCTCCCTGACCTGTTGAGGTGCAGCGTTTATATTCAGAAACTAGTGCCTCTGCTTGTATTAAAATGCAGTCCAATTATGCACTAACAGACACAATGTGGGACTTCTACATTTAAGAATGGACATCATTTAAAGATGTAGTGTTTTCTCAGAAGACAGAGGGGCAACTGTTCACTAATCAAAATGAGAAGTTGTAGGACTAATAATAGGTCTTGCTTTGTTTTATTTTCTTTTTGTGTATTTGTGTATCAGGCAAGATACAAACAATTTCTTTCTTTCCCCCCCTTCTCCCACCCTTTCCCATTTCTTCCCAAATTTTAATGATTGATTCACATTTGTTACTTAAAAAAACCCCAAAAGTTTAGGAAGTACTGCCTTGAAAAATTTTGAAAGCAGAGAAAGTCCTGTCTGAAGAAGTTTTTGTTACTACAATTAAATACTGTGTCCTGCTACAGGCAAACTGATGGCTGGAAAAATAATTACTGAGATGAAAACACTGTTTTATAGTATGTCTGAAGTACTAATGAAAGTCCAAGATTAAAAAAATTAAAAGGTGCAGCAAAGAGGAACAGTACTTTGGATTGAGAAAGGGCTATGTTTTGAATTTACAGGTCTTCAAATGATCGTTCAGTTGACATGGGCACTATATGGATCATTTTTCTTTATGAAAACCTGGAAGCTTTATGCCTGCTGTGGTAAAAATAAATTACACTTCCTGCAGCAAAAGTGCTATTCAAAAAAGAGGACAGTTCTCAAGCTCTTAAAGTTCTCACTTTCTATTGAAAATGACAGCAGGTCTCTCTCATGCTGTAGTATCTCTGGCACAATAGATCAGAAATCATACACAGAGCCAGAAGAAGCTATCTAACTTATCATTACACACACAGGGGTCTATTCTCCTCTCGCGATGCAAGCACAGGGCTCCTGCTGGCACTAATGGGAGCTGCACGTGCATATCAAGGACAGAAACAGACTGACAGCCCATCAACTTTTCTAAGCTGAACTAAATTAGAAAAGTTCTTAGAGAGCTGGAAAGGAAAGTCAATAAATTGTCTCCTAATCATGCCAGCTCTTCTACTTTACTTTCACAACTATCTTACTACGGTAGTAATTTTTTTTTTGTGTAACTCCTCAAGAGGATCTAAAAGCACTACGATCTCATCAATTCAGCTACAGTACGCCCCTGTGAAGTAAGTTTTATCTGACATATCTTGCCCAAGGTCATATGGAAATTATATGGCAGGGCCAGGAATTGCACTTTTTTGGTATCCTAGTAGTTCTTTGTTTTAACCAGCAGGCCATACTCCTCCTCTATGCATGCACAATAACCAATAGTCCTAGAAGCAGGAGATTGGATTAGCCTTTCAGCCATAGAAATGTTGAAAAGAGGTTTTTCACAAACACAAGTCTTTAAAATAATGTTATAGATTCAAAATGCTAAATGAAGTAAAATCAAAACAACAGTCTCTGAATCACCTAATGTAATGGTTCTAGTCCCCTCACCTTCTTAGTGCATGGCCACTATAGACTTAAAATGTCAGGCAATCCCTGCAAAGCCAACACGAGTTAAGAGCCACACCTCTAGTTCTTAGCATGCACAAGTGGATCATGTGGAACCCTCAGCCAAATCCAGGCAGCTGCATAAGCCATACAAAAACATGTTTACACTGTTTCTTACATCACAGTAGGATTTAGAAACAGCACAGTTATTTCTACACTCAATACAATGTATCTTTGGTACAGGTTTTCATGTTTACCGAATATTAAATTCCTCTATTCCAATTCAATTCACAATTAAAAATTCTGAAATTCATAAGAAATTGGAATTTGGACCATAGCACAGAGGAAAATAGAATCTAATGAAAAAGAGGTGAAGATATATATATGTGTACGTATCTTTCCATATCCCGGATCAACATTTTACATCGTTAAAGAGAAGGTGATATTAATGTAATCTGATAGAAGCAACCTGCCATATTCACCTATTACTAAAATATCCTGTGACTTTAAGCAAAATCACCACTAACAATACACTCTCTAGAGAGTCTCTGGGCCCTTCACCTTATGAAATCAGAACTCTACGAGGAAAGAGATTTTATTAAAAATCAAACACACAAGTAAAAAAAAACAAACCTATTTCAGGGGAAAGGCAGTTGCAGAGAAGGAGGTTATATGGAAAGGGGGTGTCTGACATGTAAAATCTATGGCAAACATCTCTCACTTTAACAGAGCCACTCTTATAGACAAAGCTGAAGTATCACCCCAGTGTGCAAAATAATTAGACTGGCTTCAAAGTTATAAGCTCCCAAATTATTACGTCGCTTCTTTCACTTGAGCTTTTATTGTTTATTCTTGGTTTTGCATGTACAAACTACTTCCACGTTCATCAGAGATACCTTGTTTCCAACTATACAGCCAAAACTATGTCATGAACAAAAAATGAGAGATTAAACTTTAGGGAAAAGAAAATACATAATCAAAAAGCTCACAACAAAATGACATGCTGGCAGCACAGTAAGCAAAGTTAATTAGCAAAAGAAGGGAAACAAATGTCATGTTTAATGCTTCAGATACTGTACAAATGGAGCTATCTCAATTTTTACTAAAATGATGAAAAAATAAAATTAAAACATCTGATAGGCTTCTAGGTGAGCAAAACGTGCTTGATTACCTTACAAGCTTTTTAGACACCTTGGGATCTAAACCAATCCCCAGTTATCAGAATAGCAGAGGAAAGGAATAAAGTCCTTGTCTTCCCTAAGCATTCTGTTGTGGCTCTTTCCAGACTGCAAACAGTTGCTGTGGCCTTAGGGTTTCATTATTCATCTACTATGGGATGCAAGGACCACAAGCAGCTGTCTTTTTAACATATAGGAGGAAGGGAGGAAAAGTTCTCCCACAAAAGGGATATCAGACCAGTTTTTGGTACTCATATAAAATCTTTAGTATTTATTGATGTGAGGGGTGAGGAGGGAATATATTATATATACTATGCTGTAAGTCTTTTCCCTTCTTCTCCTCCAACCCCAAAGGGTAAAAAATACATTAATAACCTTCAAATCTGCCCTGCCAACTCAGTACAGTGTGTATGTGATGAAAAACCAGTAAAGAAACATTTCAATTTAAAGTTTCCAACAGGTAATTATAAACAAGAGGAAGAGAAAAATATTTTTGAAATTATGAAAAATACCTTGACAGTGACTCCCTTAGATTCACATTTAGCCCTTGAAAAATATTCTGCCAAAGGGTGCATTTTGACAGGGAAAAGATGAAGAGTGGAGAGAAGAGGCAGCAGTCTGTCATAATTGATGACACTGCAATGCAAGATGAAGTCAAGACTGAATATTTACAAAACTCATACAGGGTGAGATTTTTAAAAGTGTATGTGGGGGGAAGTATGCAACAAGCAGACATAGATGGACTCAACCTTTTGAAAACATAGTGGGACTACAACAGGCAAGATTAATGCAATATGGTCAATATAACCATGTCACACACAAAATAATTCAAGAGTCTTTCATAATTCAGTATGGTATGAGTTTCAGTGTAAAATGAAAAGGCTGGAAGAAACACATTTTTCTGTAGGAATCTGTAAGGCTTCATTTGGATTTATGTTATTTTAACTCATTTTAGAATGACACAGCTGAGTTGGGTGCCTTTGGCCATAATAGCACTCCAATGCTAGAAATTTTCACCCCAAGTTAATAGTTTAAACCAAGCTCAGACCACTAATTGGCAACATTACAGTGTCATAATAAAGCCAATCTGAATCTAAACTGGCACATTCTTATATTCCCATGTTTTGCTTTTCCGTTTAACCTCACCTCCTCCTTCCTTCAGCTACACACTACCTCTCATGCAATTGCACGGTTAAGGAGTTCAGGGATATGGTCAAGTTAAAACTGAGCTGGGAGGGAAGGCAGGAAGCAGAACTGCAGCAAGCTAAACTGTCCTGAGTTGTGACTGAAGACTATTTGATGGACAATGTGAACATATTTTTTTGTAGTCTTGGTCCAGCTCCCAGTGAGGAGGTTCAATTCAAGCAAATTCCTCTGGCAGTTTGCCATCAAATTCAAAGCAGAAGACAGGTTCAAAATCAGCTTGGAGACTAAACTTGCCCAATTATTAGCACTGATGTGCCCAAGGTCAGGGCAGAGCTACACCAGTAAAGCAAAGCAATTCTCTTCCCTGTTCCACAGAGATCCAGGACCTCATCTTCAAGAGTTGTCAGTCTGGCACTTTTCACCAACGCTGAATTCACACTTCATTTAAACAAATATGACTAATCCTACTCCCAGAGAAAGTGTGATATATCTGTCTCGCTACTAGCAATACAAGTTGAGTACAGATGTATGCGAGGTAACAAGCTATCTCAATGTGAATTGATCTAGCACTTACGAAATGGATGGGAATTACAAAGGCTACAAGAGTAGACAAGGTTTGGACTAGTTTTATACAGGCATCAAAAATCATGGCCTAAAGTATATTTATTATGTAAAGAGCCTTAAAAATTCACAATACAGGAATGCAACTAGTCTCTATACTTACCATGTGTTCTGACTACAGGGACAATTCGTAGTCACATCATTTATATACAATGGACAAAACCTGATTAAATAAATAAATAAATAAAAATCTGTTTAATTATTCCTCCTATCACTAACAAGCCTTCCTGCAAAATCCAACTTTCCATATCAAAAAATTGTAGAATCTTTCTTTCCTGCAAATGTTAAGTCTAAAGTACCTAGGAAAAATCACTCTGCATGTTCTTCATACTCATCTGCAAAAAGAAAAGGTGAGTACAAATATTTAACAATAAAGCATAGAAGTGAACATGAAGTACATGCTTTTTAGTCTTAGGAGCTGTAATTTTTTTTTTTTTTTTTTTTTTTGGCAAGGCTGCTTACAAGAAAGCCCAGTCACCCAGATTTTAACACAGTTTTTATTTCTAATTCTCCCATTAATACAGTCTGCTCCAAAACACTTAAAAGTTTTAAGCAAACAGAGCCCTGGAAAAACATCCATCCAGGACATCAAATTGCTTAGATTCACCATAGTGCACCTCCAAAAGTGTACAAGAAGCAGTTGTCTCTGCATTATAGCTGTCATTTCACTGAAAATAATCCTAAATAAATTCAAATATTGCTCCTTCAACTGACAACAAAGATACACTACCCTGCTAAGGGAAAATACACTCTTAGGCTTTCCAACCACTTCTAAACAAAGAAAGGAGAGGAAATTAACCTTACGCTACAAGGTTCTATTCCAAGTTTGGAAGGAAGAACAACGTGAATTAAGTAAAACTTTTTTGACAAATTAAAAGATAGGAGAACAGCATGGATTAAAATAGCTAGGAAGCTAAATGAAGGAAAATTTCTGATAAGCATCTCATTTAACTTTTGTTTGCAGATATCTAAGATATGATATGATTTTTCCCCTGCCCCATTTCAAAATGGAACATATGTAAAAAATAAATTAGGTATGTGTTGCTATTTTTTCAATTCTATAGATACTTTGTACCAATATTTTAATGGTCAGATTATCTAATAAACTGGGTGGAGCTGTGTTAAATGTTTCACTATTTTCCTACTGATGTTTCTATTTCAGAATTATTGTTGTTCAAAAAACAATTTCACATATATCCAAGACTGCATATGCATTATTTAGAAGGAATAAAAAGGAAATGAAATTTCAATTATTGATGCATACTGATGGTCTTAAAAATGACAGATGATGTGTGGGGTTTTTTTTAGAAGATTTCAGTTAATGACAGGCATTTTAAATTTAAAGAATGAGCACAAACAAAACCTGACTAATAAGAATATACAGAAATGCCAAATCCACAAAATAAATGCCACAGTTAGTACTAAGATACGTACAAATTCTATAATAAGAATCTTTGCATACCCTTTTCACGTAAATTCGTTATGACAGATATATAACAAGGAGATATTGCAAAATAAAGATATTGATACAAAACTGTTGCAGTAACTATATTTGAGGTGAAAAAGCAGCTAGTAACATTTTCAGTCCATGAATAGAATTACACTCAGGGTGAAACCAGTATGATTGCATGAGACGTTTGCTTTTAGTTTCATGCACTACCATAAACCTGCTCTAGATCCTAAGTATTAAGCATTCTATAACACTTCAATTATTTTCATTTTATTGTCAGTTACTTCCAATTCTAAAAGAATTTTCTTTACTCCATTATTCTTGACCAAAATAATGATTTTTCAGAATTCTAACATCTTAGCATTGCCCTGTATTGGCCACCTCAGGTAAGAAAGTGCTGGGCATTTTTCCAGATACAGTTTACTCATATTCCATAACTAAAACAAAGAAGTATTCACAGTGCTACACACATCTTAGACTCTGCTTACTATTTGCAAGTAGAGTCTCCTTAGTGAATTACCAAGAGGAGCTGCTACCATCTAGATTGCAGAAGAAATAATCATGGATTATACTTCCATATTATCCTTGAAAATACTAGAACAGTAGTAAAACATATTTATTCAGTGTTTTAAGACAGCTTCAAATTACCTGATTCAACAGACATTTTCTTTTGAAAAATAAAAAAAGATGCAATAATGTGTTTCAAGGTCAACTGAAGCAAGGGGGTATCAGAAAAAAAAAAGTGTTTACACCACAGTAGATTTAACAGCTTAACCAATAAAGCTACTTTAGCTAGTCTTCAGTCAATAGGAATCAAAACAATAATTTCACACTATTTAATTCAATCTACAAGCAGGATTACTAGGTGATAAAGCTTTTTTCTTCTTTTCTTTACTAAAGAAGCAAGTGTTTCTCCTATTTTTAAGGATTACTTTCAGTAAATTATGCATCTTTTTCAGGACTATAGCCACAAGGACACAGACATTCTTTAAAGTTTGCAGTTTTATGTCCTTGTATTTACTACCACAAGGCTCAATTATTTACATGTATGCTCACTGCAAATTTGAAAATGCAAGGAATTTTAATATTAATACATTTACTAAAACTGATTTTCCAATCTCCATTAAGCCCCTCCAAGTATCTAAACATCACTTTTTTTTTCCTTCCTCAAATGATGCCATTTGCTAACATAAGCAGAACAAAGGTTGATGACCCAAAATAGAATAAATTACTACACTCAGATTCTTTATGATCATTGAGGGTTTTCCTTAATAATCTGAAAAGTACCTATGTGGAATTTAAATAATCACATTCATTAAAATTTTCTCTTTCTTCTCTGTCCCTGCCTTCTCATTCTTGTCAGATGTACACTGACCTGCTGAAGTCTATGAATTCTTTAAAATAATATTTTGGGGTTTAATAACAATTAACATATTAAATATAAGTGTACAAGGGGACTGTACAAAGTGATTCCATAGTAAATTAGTCTGAAAATTGCCCTAATTATTATGCCAGAAGATGTCCTCTATGTTTTGTCTTGAGAGAAAAAGATCTTTCTGTCTAAATGCCATTATGTGTCATCCTATCTGAGCCTCCTGCCTAGCGGGGACATTGAAGTTGTACAGCAGGAGCCGCTTCTCAGGCTTTAAGAACTACAGTAAATCTTCAAACAATTTATCCAAACAAAGGCCAGTGTGTGGAGAGAAAAATACACGGGAAGCAGATGAATAAGCAACATCAATTATGGGGGGGTTGACCTTTCTGCCCCACACCATGGCACAGATTTCACACCAAATCGCAGCAGATTGAAGTTGACATGCCTGGAGTGAAAACACTGGTCCTCACAATGTTGCCACTCTACATTCACAGAGCTGCAGTAAGGAGAGGAGGGAGAAAATGAAGAGAAGAGGAGGGGGGTGTGAATGAAAAATCACGCATAATGGGCCTGGGTTTATTTTACAGAGAACAAAATGGCTCAATTTGAGCACTTAGACTGTCGAAATTGGCTAGTGTGAGATACAAGAGGTTCATCCAAGGGGACACTTGAATCAGGTGCCTTCAATGATACAACCTAGGAGAAATGAAGGCAGTTCTTAAAAACTTGTTAATGTTGCTAAAGATCATGCGATTTCACACTTTTTTTAATATATCTATATAAACATAGAATTTTTTGTACATAATGACAGCAGCTGAGATTTACCTTCAGTCAAAACCAAAGTGACCAGGTTAAAAGTATTTTGCTAGTAGCAAAAAATACTGTCTCATGCAGCATTATTTTGCCACATCAATTAGCTGAAAATGCCTACAGTTATTATATCTCCATTTTGAAAGATTTGCACCCCACCCCAGGAAAATATTGCCTTTACATCCAAGGAAAAGACAGACTAACTAACGTGTACTTTGAACCACCTCAATTAAAATTCAGGTTTTGGCCTTTAGAACAGTCTATTTAAAGATTTCTTTTTCTAGATTGGCCATAGACAGATGATTATTAAATATTTATAAGTCTTTGAAAAGGATTGAGTGCTTTTGCTTTGTTTATTGTGTGGAGCTACCCCTCCCTCTTCTTTCCCCCACTCCTTCTTTGAGGGATCTACGAGTGATCATTTTATTTTAATACTTCATCAGTTGGTTAGTGCAAAAACAGATCAGTCAACCCTACGCAGGCCATTTCACATCAATGGAACCTGTTAACAGGTGCTGCAATAATAGCTTAAGCTTAGTATGCAATCAGATGCACAACTTTTGTCCCATTCCAGAGGACATTAATATACATACTGCTACTATTTCATATTGACAGTAACTAAACACCACCAGTTCTAGTTCAGACTAAAAAGATTAAAAATAGATACCCTTACAATAACATTTACATTGATCCTAACCTTAGTTACTATTATCATAAAAATTCTCAATCAAATATCAATCTACCAGCAAATTTTGCTGCTTAACTGCAAAGTCTAAATTTAAGGATTAACATTGGTTAAGTCAGACCTCATAAACATAAACATTTACTTATTAATGCTGATAGCATGCTGAATTAGATTTTTCAACTTCTGCACAAGTTTCACCACTGTCAAGAAAGCAAGCTATCACCCTTTTCCCAGGTATCACATCTGTAACACACTTTCCCAGCCTACTCAAACCTTAGACTTCATTCCACCTGGATGAAAAAGAGCTGTGAATGCAAGTCACAGAATATGTAAAAACAATGTTGTGCTTTTTCAAAAGCCTATGAATAATTTCAGAATCAGCCTATGAAATCTCATAATATGACCACAGGTTTTAGATTCTGTGCTGCTACTAGGAAAATTCATCTTTTCCTTTTAAAAGTAAGACATCTGCAAACAACTTGCCTGAAAATACCCTCCGATTTTAAATATATCACATAGTACAGCAAAAAGACTAAATGAGAACATGTTAGCACACCTGATAACTTTACACTCCGGAACAATCCTACTAGCGAGTTAAGAGACATTTTCGTAAACTTTAAAAGACTATCAGGCTAGCAATACACATTTCATTATTTCTAAATACCGCTATACTGTAAATTATTTGATTAGAGCCCAAGATAGTTATCCCCTAGAACACCTTGTTGTTTAACCATGCAAGCATAGGAGGAAAGCATATCTTTCTGCTGAGATTGACCAAAGGTGTCAGATGACCTAGAAAACACCATAACTAGAATTTACAGCTGTGGCAGCCACAGGGTAGCCAAGTTTCAAACTCTCAGTGCATAAACAAAGTTCATTTCAGTGTTCTGATCTCCAACTCCCTGGTTTCTCTTAGACCAACACAGCCCTTGCATCTTTTTTCAGTTTGTGTTTTTCAGCTTTTGTTGTGAGGTTTTTTTGAAGGGTAAGAATTATTTGAGGGAGGGGTTTTCATCTTGTTTATGTCTGTTGCTAAAACTATATTCTCTCTTTGCACTTGAGCATAGTTAGGTAAGAGTCTGACTATTCTACTTGTTATGAATCTTGGAAAGGAGGACTCCAGGTAATTCTGTTATTCTCTCTCATAATTCACAACAGGTCCGTATCCCTTTTGCTCCTTCCCTATCAATTCCACACACTGCACCAGCAGGTCTGATAGTTGGCTGATGCATTTAAAACACCTGTGTTCTCCAAACTCTACCATGGTGACAAGTACCTCAAAACACATTGTAGCTCTCCAGCTCTTGCAAGCATTGTGAACCAAGGAGTTTTAGCCTCAAATCATGACTTATAGGCTACAGTAACCAGACCAGTCTTTCACAATTATAACGTAAACAGGACAAGACTAATCATCAGGAAAGACAAATTAAGGCAGATGCTCCATGCAAGATCAATCCCTGTTAGTCTGCCATCCAGCTAGAGGCACATCTGACAGTACCATTGAGGAATCCCCAGCTCTGGAAAAAGTGCTGAGAAGTGCTCATTGGCAAAAATGAAACCAAGGGAAAACAGTGAAGAAAGGAATACCTGAGTGTTTAATCAAATGCTTGGAATTAGTTAATTCTCTTGTGGAGCCTGTTGCCTAAACAATCTCTCATAAAAGCATAATATTTTAAGTGTAAAAATATTAGAATTGCTACACCTGTCATGCCTCTAAAAAACTGTAAGTAAAACCAGCATGCCCAGCAGACAGAACTCAGAGCCAGCTCACAAGGTTCAAGTGAAAACTTTGAAAGCATGGAAGTAGCTTCCACAATCATATAACGCAAACCTTGGCCTCTGATATTGTTCTGTGTTACTTTATCAGATTAAAACTAGAGAGTTTGGGGGTTAAGGTGTCTATGCAAAGCTTATGCCCTTTATTTTTCACATTACACTAGCATCTGAAAGGAGACTGTGCTAAGAAAAATGAAAGGGTTCTGCATGACCTGTCTGAACTAATCTTCACTACATCAGTTCTGTGAATAAAATAGTCCCAAGTATATTTTAGATAGTGTACCAGTATAATCACATAGGTATCAACACATACACAGACAATATGCATACACAAGTACACTTTCATGTGTGCATGCATATATTAATATTTGCCTTACACAGAGAAGAGACAGGTTGGACAAACTAGATTCTTTTAGTTACATCTATAGTCCATTATTTTAAAAGTTACTAGTCATTTGACAGAACTAATACTTATGCAAGGCATAGTAGAAGAAACCATCTTAATTTCTAAGATTTCACACATTCTCTAATTAATTCAAGGGGGCTTACAGTTTTAGATAACATTCTTCCTTTTATCACTTGCCATCTAGCATTTGGTATAATGTCAACACTTACATCTTTTTTTCCAACTGAAATCATTTTTAAAACATTTTTATCCTAAAATGTTCACCTCAATTTTTCAAAAATTATCTTAAAGATAAGAGATTTCTTTCCATTTCAGTCCCACAACAACGAGAATGTCAGCACAGCTTTTTTGACAGACAAATTATTGAATCAAAGAAAGAATGTGCCATTAAGCCCACAGGTTAGGAAGTGTCAGGAATGGTTTAAAGAGATATCCCATTTATCTTCAAAACATGCACAGAATGTCACTAATGTGTGTTTATCATGTATAATCAGACAAAGAAAATATCGAAATAAAGTACTCCTGCATACAATAGAAGTCTCCTTCCATCTCTCAAGATATCAGTGCTATTCAAATAGAATAATAATGATGGAACCTCCTTTCTTGAAAATGGAAATCAAGTGAAATGTAGATAGAAATGATTTTTTTGTAGTTGATGTACATTTCTAAAGTGCATTAACAGGAAATCCAGAACTTTTTAGGTCAATTATATTGTCAGTATTGTCAATGGCACTGAAATGAATACCTAAGCAGTACATACTCTTGCTGGAACAAGGTTAGAGAAGAAATCCTGTATTCAGTTACTTGGAGAATAGGAACTGCAGGCACACACTTAAAGGCTTGCTTTGTTCCAATCTTATTTTTATTTTTAATCAGTCAAAAGGCATCCAAGAAACATATAATTATACATGTTTTAAAATGCTCAGTCTCCAATGTTTTCCTTTTTAATTTTTGTTTTCCGTATGGCATCTATTTCTTAAAGCCTATTTTTGGTAGCCAAGTGCATCACAAAACACTAAGTCACAGTTTTCATAACCAGTTTTCCAAGACATGATGTGACAGGTTCATAGAGTTAACTAACATATAGGCTTAGTATAAGAATAGTAGGCAAAAGTTTTTTAAACATCTTATAGGTATTGGAAATCAAAATGGTGATGATATATTGATGGGATAGGAGATATTGCCAGGCGAGCTGAATAAATGCATCAGTTTTACCCTTTGGAACATGCTATTATTCTTCTGAACAAAAATTTTAAACAAAAGTATTCCTGTAGATTTGCAAGCTACAATACCAGCAGTAGACAAAACATGCACCTGCTCTTTCCCCCATTCTCAATACTGCATTTGTGAACAAATTTATTTTTTTTCTATGCAAAATGATAGAGAGATCATATAGAAGGCAAAGTGTTTTATGAGAGAGTCAAAAATAGAAGGAGTAGGCTCTGTAAAACACACTTGGCATCTTCCAGACACAGCACAAAGAAATCTTGTAAGAAATCCAAAAAGCAAGAGGCCTCTAAAAAGACTCATGATACCTCTTGTGCCACCCTCTCACTTCTACCTTATGGATTTCAATGAACAGCTACAGCCCCTCTCTCAGTCCATTTATCTCAGAAGTCACACACAGCTCAGTGGCTTCACCCATTCACCAGCTGTATCTGCCACAACAGAGCTCTCTCTCAAGTCAGCATCTATGTGCTTTCTACCACAGCCTTGTGATCAGCAAAGCCCCGGTAAGAAGTACACTCTTTAGCTGCAAGACAATATTTCTACTCCCCCTTGACAAACACCCTATATACATCTTATAATCTGTCACATGATTACAGGTACACGCATGTCACAGTCACTTAATTCTTGAGGTCCAACATTTTCTCCATCATGTACAAATATTGCTCAAAGAACAAAAAACTCTGAAGTAGAAAGGATGTTCCTGAGAAGATAAAGAGGAGATGTAGAGGAAGAGAAAGTCTGTCCAAAAGCATTAACAATAGAAAGAGCAATCAAAACTTGTGAGAATGATGGTAAAAGAACTCAGAAAGAAATAGCAAGAGAAAGACAAAGCAAAGCTAAACAAGGAAAGGGAACACAATAAAGCTCTATTAAACTATGTTTCACACTGTCCCACTAGGGTTTACACCTTGGAGAAGGCACCAGCCACAGACATATTTTTATGCCTTAAGTTATAACACTGCACTTCATCAAGAATTTGGTGAGAAACCCTCAGATGCCTTACTTTACAACAACCATCATGTGTTTACCTAGGTATTCAGGCACATTTTGGAATAGTACTCAATTTCTCTTATTTGTACTACTAGTTAAGGATTTTTTTTTTTTTTAAAGTTAACCACTTCAATATCTTAAGTGTATGCCCTCTCTTCCAGCTGAGCTCAAGAAGTAAAAGGGAAAAATAACACAAGAGAAGAAAGGAGTGATCACATAAAAGTTTTAATTGTGTTCAGGAGGAACTTGGCAATAATATAGAGGCTATTTTGTTTCTCAACAGTGAATTTTAAGCAGTTTTTAATTTCAGATATGCTGCTGACAATTCTTTTGGTCAAAACAGGCCAAATTGCTCTTTCAAAGAGCTCAAAAAATACCCTTTTTTCCCAAGCTTCAAAAGACTGAATTATATTCTTCTCAGAACCGTATGAAAAATAATCACACTAAAGAAAGAAAAGAATCTACTTAATGTATTCTTGTGCATTTCTAGGACATATTTATACCCTGCGCATGCACACACATGCTAGTAATACATGAGGGTTTTGATTCTTTAAAAGCTATAATTAATTCTTGTTAGCCAGAGGATATTTGTGGAGAAAATGCATGGAAAGGGTTTTGGTTTTTTTTTAAATAACAAAAAAATGTTTTTCCTTTATTCTAAATCATGATATATTTGTATTTTTTCTCATTCACTTACAATATACAAACCCTATTTATTTTCTAATAACAAAATCTAAATATTTTTCAATACAGTAAACATTGTGACCATAGATATACACGATGTGGCTTGCAAGCCTAAGTTCAAAATAGTCAGAATATTAGTGTCAACAGCATTGCTGTTCCTGAGGTTCCAACTTGTTTAGGTCAAGTTTTAATATGTTGATCTTTGCAAAAATAACAAAATGCTTGGCCTTATACCTGAATGTTTTCAACTGAACCATGAATCTGTGTGTATATAGATGGTGTCTCTGTCTTAAAGGGAAAATTCTAACAATTTGCCTTAGGTAGATTGTTAAAAAAAAAAAAAAAAAAGAAAAAGAAAAAGCAGCAGCTCAGCATCTCTTATCTTTCTGTGTTTTCTTTACCAAGAAGTTCAGTCAGACATGGTAGAAAGTCTTTGAACATGTGTACTGATATGCATAAATACAGGCCAGAACACTTATCTAAGGAATAACTTGCACCAAAAATTTAAGATGTTATCTGCACCAAAATCTACTATATTAACATTATTTCTGATGTAGACATCTCATTACTTACTAATCCCCATTTTCTCAACAGAAAGTTACTGTTATAAGAAAAATTGTTTCTTTTGTCACTGAGGAATCGGAGCTATTAAAACCTCAAGTGAAGTCAGTCTCTGTATCTGAGAGCTTATAAGACTGGAGAATTTGCCTAACATTAAGCATTTGATTTACAAGTCAGTTCCAACAAGATTAAACTATACTAAAGCCACAAACAAGACTTCATTCAAACACCTCATTATGAATTCCAACATTTCCATTTGCCTCAAAATCGCAAGATTTAAGTTTGAAACTGAAAGCAACTCTTCCCAAAGGCCACTGACTCACTCCACATTTTCCTGTGAAGAAGTTGCTCAATAACTAAGTCTACGGTCTCCCTCCTGCAATACACTAAGGGAGATGATGCTGCCAATATCGTGTGATAAACTCCTGCTATAGGAAGTTCTGTTGTAAATACTCACTGCCTCCAATATTCTGAAAAACAAAGATGTAGATGAACATTCTACCTCCTGGGAAGTTGCAGGTTAAAAATAAAATACATATATATACAGTTTAAAAAATAGGATACAGTAGAAAAGTAAATAAAAAATAAATCAAAAGAGCAGTATAAGACAGCATTCAACTCTTTGCCTCTTGAAAATTTAAATGAATACTCCTTGAGAGCAAACTACAAAATGCTAACCTTGAAGTGTTGAGTGGCAGAAAGAATTATGGGTTATTGTACTGTCAAAATGCCAGACAGCTGTATGTTGAGTTACTGTGTTATTTAGACAATCAGAAACTTGGAAGCTAATGTGACATATTTTTTTCAGTGTGAAAGCTCCTGACATGCGTCATGATAATTTCTAAAGGGACAAAATGTTATGTAAAAAACATAGTGCCTTTATGAACTGCCTAACAGGTACAACATCACTGCAAGTAGAATTCATGTTAAATACTATAGATAAGTAAGACTGATTCAAGACATGACTAAAATTGCTATTACATCATTTGTTCTATAAATTTTTTGTTGTCATATTTGGAGGCACTCTAAGGTATAGAGCAAAGAATTACCTAGCCATTTACTTTACGCCTTCTTATTCTAAACATGTTTCTAATTTTAAACCCAAAAAAGAGTCTCTATAAACACTTCTTTGAATATTTCCTGAAGATAAAATGGGCTCTGTTACCTACTTTGAAACTGGCAAAACCCACTTCCTGTATGAACTGGCATGGCTCAGAAGGCTCCAAAAACTTTCACAATTCATTTCTCCCATTCCACAAAACCCAATATTTTCTGTATTTAAAATTAGCGTGATCTTAAACACAGGAATACTAAATGCTGATATTCCATTATAAAGTTAGATTGATCTAACATTAATGGGTTAAAACTGCACTAGGATCATCACTCAGTTCATACAGTTCCCCACACTGTCTTTAAGGAACATTAAGGAAAGGTTTCAGAATAGACTAGGCAGAAGTTAAGATTTCATGTTAATTTGAATTTGGTTCAGATTGAAAGAATTTTCTTCATTACCAAACAACCTTTTGTCAATAACGGATTTTTCTTTATGATTCACATAATCTTATCAACGCTCTGAGGCCTCTTTGTTCTATTTCTTAATACCAATGACACTCCATATCAAACTGCATGATGTAGTCATCCTTCAAATGAAAACATTTACCTGTTGCAAATGTGCCTCTTTACCTGAACTCCCTCTTTTTTTTCCACTGCTGTTATAAAGACAGAGCTCTGTATCTATCTTTTCTGGAGAAATGAATAGTTTTCATCTTATTTTGTTATTTGTGCCCATTCTAACATAAACCTATGATAACCTCTTCTTACTCCAATTCATGAGTTTTTCCACATCTCATACCATTTATCATCACTGTTGTGTGAAGTCTTTCCATTTTCATAATATCCCTTTCGAAAAGCAAATGATTTATTTTATAATATTGTTAAATGTAAACTCATTTTTGTAGAAGCACAGGATATGATTGAACACATTGCTGTGTGAAGACCTTCCAAAATTCTGAGAAGACCTGAGAGCTATGATGGGTAATCAGCTGTGCCTCAGTTTCACAAAACAACACTGAAAGGATAATAAAGTGACTGGATGTATATTTATAGGAATATTGAGAAGCAAGGAAAGTATCTTTTATATCTGGCACAAGGGCCAATAAGATGTATCACTTTCAACCAGAGCATCCCCAATAAGAGAAGGCTGATAAACTAAAAGGGTTTAAGAGAAGAATCACAAGAAAAGCGTAGAATGGTACGTAGCAAATCTTACATCAAAAGCTCAAAGAGATCAATCTGTTTCAACACTAGTACAACAAAATAAAGGAGTGACTTGAGAACAGTTCGCAAGTGTGTACAAGAGTTATGGGCCCTCTCCGGAAGGCAATGGGAGACCT
>NW_010299770.1:4448-20644 GCF_000700745.2 Antrostomus carolinensis | reverse complement strand
CCTCCGGTCGGTCTCGCCGGCCCGTATCTGGCTTTCAGCTGCATTGAATTTATTTGTTAAGAGGGCCTGTGGTGTTCCTTGGCGCGCCTCTTGCGAGGGCAGTGGGTGGATTTAAATTATTAACGTCCAGAACAGATTGCTGTGTTGTTTGTCTCTCCGTGTTAAAAACCTCCAGGTATCGCCATATTTTTATTTACTAAATATTGTTTCTAAAAGACATGTGGGCTTGCTTCAAAACCAGTGGGAAATGTGGAATCCATCCTCTTTTCCTGATGGCGTCATCCAGTGACCGTCGCTTTTAATAAAATAACACGGAAATCTTCAATATTGGCCGGTTTCATGGTTGTTCTCCCTTTTTCTGCTGTTGCCTAGGAGCACTTCAGCAGTGTCATTACCCTTCCTGTTAAGGTGCTTAAACTTCTTAAGACATATTTGTGTCTTCAGTTCTGGTCATGACAGCACCGTACGCAGAAGTTAAATCTGTGTGTTTCTATATTCCAGGTGTCTAAAGAAATGTCTTGCCATAGTGGTGTTCTGGAAACGTGTATGTAGTTCCCATTGAGATGCAGGCCTGTATTCAGTATATCTGGTTTGCTTTAGGGTTTGGGTTTTGGGGCTTTTTGTTTTGTTTTTCTTTTTTGTCCCTGTACATGAAATTTGTTCATTTGGCTCTATTGGAACTCACTGGCCATTGCTCCCCTTCAGTCACTCTAATGACTGCCCTGGGCTCTGCACCGTATGGTGCCCTCGGGGTTTTGTGCAACCTATGTATTTTTTTTTGTAAAGGGTCTTGTGTTTACTTGAAGATTATCAGTGAAAGCATAGAATAATTCTTTTTTTAGTATCTTTCCAGGTTCTAAAAGACATCACTAGAAGTACCTCAGAGTTGTGGTTCTTCACTCAAGATTCGACTGGTTAACTGATCAGTTAGCCAGCTCTGTTTTTATTAATGATAATGCAGTGCCAAACCAGCCCTTCTTTCAGAAATGCTAGTGTATCAAATGACAATAAGCTTTTGTGTCTTTTTTTCCCAGTTTAATTCATTTTGAGAAAACAACCTGGTTTTAAAAGGCCTCTTATTTTCATAACTTTCTTGATTATTGTTAGTTATGTTCCCACCTTATGTGTAATCATTCCGTTTTCAACTAGTTATTATGATGACTTTGTGAAACCCCCTGGAAATCTAATGCAGCACCCCTTATAGTATCATTACTTTTGAAAGGTTTGCTCTTTGTTAACAATTGTGTCTTTGACTCAGCAGTAATTGACCGGTGTGCAATACCTATTGCTGATTGCTCAAAAACGATGAGGTATTTTTGTTTCTCAGGGAGCTCTTACATGTTTGGATTGAGTAACAGAAGAATCCGATATAACCCTTGTCCATTTACTCTGATATTTAAAAAAAAAAAAAGGTTCCTTTTTGACGTGTAGAGATAGGTTAATATTTAATGATGATAAGCTGTGCGTTTCTTACAAAATAGTAGTTTGCAAGAGCAAGTCCATATGCCTGAAGACAGTCCTGCTGACTTAACAGGACATTTCTACCTAGATGACAATTACTGAGCTTGTTACCAGGCTATTTTCCTCACTGTATTAATTACAGAAGTACCATATTTTTCATTCTTTCTATTATCAATCATAAAATTATGGGTGAAGGTAGCTTCTGTCTTTATTAAAAATAAAACCTGTTTAGTCAGTAGCTGTCCCTCTACTCTAAAACCTTGTGGGGACTCCTGCACTGACGAAACTTCTCTGAGGCTTTCCTTTAGATTAAGGTAAATAACTCGCATGTTACAGAGGATGGTAAAGCAAACTGCACTACTGCATATTAACCGTGTATTAAAACACCTGCCACTCTATTCACAGAAATCCATGTTCTCATACTCATATCCAGCTTTGTTGGAGAGTAGAAAAAGTGTAACCTTAGAGAACCAGTGAGGAAGGTAAAAAGCAGCACTTCGTCCTTTAGATACAATTGGGTCCTTCTTTAATAGGGATGCTACGAGGATTTGGTTTTGGCTTTTTCTTCTGCTTAAAAACTTAGGTTTTTTCCTTACATGTATAGAATGGCATAATAACATTCCTAAAATTGAAACAAAATAAACAAAATTGGAACAGTTGTCTGTACGGAAAAAAAAAAAAGCTAATTCTTAGGGGAATATAGCCATAATTATGACAGAAATTCTGGAAAAATCTTTCTGATATTTTAAGCAGACTTGGGCCTGGCTTTTACCTTTTGCTTTTTAGAGTGTGTGTGTTTGGCAAGGGGGAACAACCCAAACAACTAAGTTCATGCAGTCATGCAGTCAAGTTTTCTCTAGCAAATGATGTGGACTGAAACTCCAAGACTCAGGCAGCCACCTGGATAAGTATAATCATTTAACCAGACCTGAAAAACTAGCGGATCCCTGAAGTTTCACAGTAGGTACCAAACCTGGGAAATTCCTGTAACAACAGTAATAAACAAAAATCTTCTTGTTGTGAGAGCTACGGTATGATCCCAGCGTCCACCTGTCCTTCTGTATTGGCGTTACAGCTTCTAGTCTGTCCCACATCTATACAAGTGTGTGCAGCATCTACCTAGAGAGTTGCCCGTTTCAATGGTGAGAAACGACTCCTGTGCACAGAGCTCATGGGGCAGTGGGGGGGAAGGTGACTCAGCGCTGTACAAAGCCTGATGCAGAAGGTGGCTTTCAGGCTTTACCTACCAGACATAGGCCAGATACTGCAGCAAAAAGTTCAGGTCAACTTCTGAACAGTCTAAACTCAGAATAGTTGTGCTGACCTATATTATTCTATAATAACATCGGATTATATTTATTCTTATAATTACAGAATAATTATACAGAATTACGTTGAGCCTCCTACAAGGAAATGTCAGTTACGTGCTTGGACTGGTAAATTGGTAATTTGTAAAGTGGAAATCAGTAATTCAGGGGTACCTAATTGCTTATTGCACTCAGGAAACTTCTGGTTTCGTCAATGAGTCCAGCTTATTCTACATTACATAGTTTGCTCATTAGCACCAAAGGCTCTTTAGCCTTTTGAGTACTTATTTAAACTATGGTGTTTGTCCTACAGCAGCAGATGCACAGATCCATGATTAGGGCATCCAGACCCTGGTCTCAGTTTGGTTTCCAGAATGCTTACACCTTTGTATACAAGCTCGCTCACGTGCCTACTACTGAGCATGTTTTGCAGCACTTTGTGGAGCTGCAGAAAATGCATAGTTCTTTTCTGCCTTCCCTTGCTGTAAGCATACGTAGGTCATCCAAAGAACAGTGAAGTCTGTGACTTTTACGAGGTCATTTGGTTGACTAGAAATCAAAGCTTAGGTCCATTTGGAAATTACAATCTTTGTACTCCAGCGTAAAGTGTGTGTAATCATGCGGTGACTAACCTGCAGAGTATGCTGCCTCTCCACATAGCCCTGTTGCCTAGTGGCTGGAGTGTGCCATCTGTCCTGTTAGCTCATCAGTTTCCAAGAAATCAAATATTAAACTTCACAAAGCCCATGCTATGAAGACTGACATATTGGGGCACACAGGACTGTTCTAGTTCCTAAGTTTGGAAACAGAGTTGATAACAATAAGGAGTCGATACAAACAATAGACCAAGAAAAGCAGTGAGACTTAGAAACTCCTCACTGTTCGCAAGCAGTCTGACACAGCCTTTCCATCACCACTCTGCACAGTCATTTTATTTAAGAATTCAGCTCTGGTTGCCAAGCTTTCATCCTGAGGGCTGTGCTTATTTTTACAAGCATTACCTGCAAATATATTGCAAACTGTCATCTTTTGACAAGTCTGATTAGTTTTGCTGCTGCCTCTACTGTTAGCCAGTCTTGGGACAAGGTTATGATGTTAGTTTAAAACTCTACTTACAGCACTATGGAAGTAACAAATATTTCTTAATCATCAGCTTAACATGTAGCTTCCTTACATGTTTAGAGTAGATCTTGTGTTGTGGTGACAGAAATTCTTTGAACTGTAAAGGTGCTTTTTATGTTTGTTTTGTTTTGTTTTTTAAACAGGAAAATATTAAAATAGACACCTTGGAAATCTTTTCACTTCCCAAAATGTTACATACACACTGCTGTCGAGGCAGCATGTTCAATTAAGCAGATAAATCTAAAATAAGTCATGCCTGAGATTGTACTGACTGCAAATTAGGAAGAAGTAGCAGGAGTTCTGGTGTTCCTGAAGTCGTGTGCAATGTTTTGATACTGAAATAACCCAGTAACAGAGACTGTGAAAGAGTCATTTCTGTCAAGAAGCTGAGTGGTATTAAAAACAAACAAACAAACAAAATCTTTTCTAGAATATCTGAATTTTGTATCTACAGAATCCAAAAACTTCTGCAATAGTGAAGCAACTGCTTGCTGAAGGAAATGCTGGAGAGCTGCAGAAATACTTTGGCTCGCGGATGGAGTTTGGCACAGCAGGGCTCAGAGCTGCCATGGGAGCGGGCATTTCCCACATGAATGACTTGACTATAATCCAGACAACACAGGTACTGTGCTCAGCACTTGGCCTCACTTAACTCGTTGCATATAGGAACAGAAGAGCCTCATTTGTGACAAGCAAATGGATATTCTATGGAGGTATAAGTTTTCTACTGTTCCTCCAGTTTTCAGGAGTCATTTAAATGATAATTATTAGCTGAGTGCTGATCTCTGAAAACAAGCAGAGAGAAGCTATTAAGCCATTAAAATATTTTTCCATATTGGATTTGCAACTGAATTTATACACAGCTACAGTTAAGCTCAAGTTGATCAGTTAGTCCTGATGTAACAACTACAGAAAAACCCCAAAGGTAGGCATCATTTGTCTAAGCTTTGTGTATACTGGACATAAACTTACATCAGTGCAGTAAAGCTGTAGATACTCATGTAAATCCTAAAGTAGATCTGCTTGGGGAGAACTTAAAAAAACTCCAAACCTTAAATTTCTGCAGCCTGGAGTGGTGGTGTATCATGTCCTAAACAGGTGTTGTTATTAAGGTGAGATTCAGTTAAAAAACAGATGTCAGTTAAAAAACTGAAATATTGGCTGGTTGTTCTCTTCCTCGTCTGAGACCTGACTCAGCTAAATCACTTCTCAAAATCTGCAATTCAGACTAATCGTGTTGACTGTTTCTTTCTGGAGTTGGTTCTGATTTTTGGAAAAGTACTTAAATGCTGTCCAGCTTCACTATATTGATTTGAAAGTTTCTGACTTTTCTTGGTGTTTATTGGTCCTAGACAAACTGAATCCTAATCCACTTCAGTGAGATGTTACATGCACTCACCTTTCTAAGACATCAGTATCTTAACAATCATTTTAATGCAGTGATAAATTAAATATTAAGATTGGGGTAATGAGATGGATTTGTTGTTGTCTTCAGGGATTTTGCAGATACCTTGAGAAGAATTTCAGTGACCTGAAAAAGCGAGGAGTTGTGATTGGTTTTGATGCTCGTGCTCACCATCCCAGCGGAGGAAGCAGCAAAAGGTACTTTTTACATTTTAAGTATTTTGTAGATGTCTTATGTGATCCGTTATGGTTTTACATCTGCTTCAACGGTATTTTATCTTTATGTAGAGTGAATTAAGGTGAGGGATTTACAAATTTTTATTTGTAATATTATTTATTTACAAATATTATTTGTAAATAAAATTATATTTTATTAATGCCAAAGGTGTTCTCAGAGTTGTGCTTTGTCTGTTGGGAATAGGGAGGGAACGCATTTAAAGTGTGTCTATATAATAATCTGGGGTTTATTTATGTTTGTGTTTTGGGTTTTGGGTTTGTTTTTGTTTTTTTTTTTTTAATTGGAGTAAGAAGGGGGAAAAAAAGCTGTGAAGAATAGGAAACTAATTGATGAGAAAATGAATATATTTCCAAGGCATCTTTTCTTGTCATTTAGGTTTGCAAGACTTGCTGCTAATACCTTCATAAGTCAGGGAGTTCCAGTTTATCTGTTCTCTGATATAACACCAACTCCTTTTGTGGTAGGTTTCTCCATTGTATCTTTTTATAGACACACAAATTCTGTCAAAAATTCAATACTTACATTAAGGAAAACTTGACAAACCACTTTTAACTTTTTAAGCTGTACCTGCAGTTAGTCTTGTGGTTATTTAGCTGTATTTAGTTTACAGTATCCACAGCAAGAGAAGGAAGGAGCTTAGTGGAATATCGGTGACGGTGGGATGTGCTTCTATTTGTTCCGGCTTTCAGCCAGATTGCCTCTAGAAGTAATTTCTAGATCGCTGTGGAGTCTGAAGTCTGAAACTTAAGAAGTCTGAAACACACAGACATTTAGTTTTTTGATTTTTGGTTGGTTGATTGGTTTGGTTTGGTTGGAATTTTTGTGGGGTGGTTTGTTGTTTGTTTATTTGTTTTTGAGGCAGGGAGGTATTGAATCCGAAGTAGCCTTTTTAAATAGCAGGCTGTAGGAGTGCAGTGACATTACGCCGGGAGGGTTGCTGAATGTGTCCGCATTTCCACCGTGGGATCACTAGGTGTCAGTGCTCTAGAGCAATAAAGAAGACTTCTACCTTTGCACTAAAAGCAGCAGTTACCCCCGGTGCCAGTTGCACCAGTGAGTGCTGCTGCAAACACAACATGATGGGGTGAAGACTTTATGTGTAGCATTCTTGTACTGATACAAATTTTGGTAGGTTTAGGATCAAATTCTTCACAGTGCAGCTTAAAGCAGCGTGGCAAGAACTGCATTTGATGGCTTTGCTATTGAGTAGAGAGCCAGGACTAAACTTGAACTGCATCTCTTATCACAAATAATGCTTTATTTTTAATTCACTCCATCTGTTTTGGACTGATTTATAAGAGCACTCTCCAAAAAAATTCTCTTCTGAACCATGATGGAGTAGTTGCTCCATGGGCTGTTGTCAAATGATAGTATGGATGAAAGTGCTCCAGTTGTAATTCTCTATCCTCTGCAGACGTCTGCCATTATCCCAACAGACTCTGCACCCTTAAAGGCCTCATATATCTCAAGTCATTCTACAGTAGGCAACATATGCATTCAGTTTCCTTCTAGAAAAACACTACTCTAGAGATCCACAAAGTACCTGAAACAACACTAAGAATATATAAATGGGAAAATGCAGAAGAAAAAGCAAGGGCTAAAGTTGTGCCACATAGGGTCTAGTGGAGCAAGTACTACTTAGCTGTGGCTTTAAAGAGTCAGTCTGTAGGAATCACGTCCTGGCTTTCTTTTCATTCAGCAGTATGGAAGTATTGCATATGCATGAGAACAAATAATATAAAATATTGTGCATATTCCACTTCAAATCACTTTTTCTTGTTACAGCCATACACAGTAACTCACCTGAAGCTTTGTGCTGGCATTATGGTAACGGCTTCCCATAATCCAAAACAAGATAATGGCTACAAGGTATTCCTGTACAATCTATTTCCTCTTTTTTTCAGACATTTTTCCCATGTAGAGACACCAATATTATTGTGTATAGTTCCTGTCATGTTCTGGACCAAATCAATCGATAGTTTGATTTTTGAGATCTCTTCTAGACATACATATTTAAAGCTAGAAGCATGTTATACTAATAACGTAATTAAAATCTTAGCTCTAAAAAGCAGGAAGATAAGTTGTACCAGTGCGTGCTTTGGAACACTTTAAAATATTAACTGACCTTTTTTCAAAAGCATTAATCGCTTCTCCAGTGCACGATTTAAAAAGATCTCTTTACTTTTACAAACCCAGAGAATTAAAAATATGTTAAACCTAATGAGTTGCTTGTACAAAACATTTAGAATAAATTCCATTTACTTCATGTAGTATATTTTTCTTTTGCTAAATGACACAATTATCAGTGTGACCTTTTTCTATGACAGAAATCTCCCTTCCACTGAACAAACATGACTGAGCTGCCTGTATGCCAGTCCCACTGCTAGACTAGTCATATACAGACTGTCTCCAGAATACAAAAATCGAACTTTGGAGGTCTTTTTTTGTCTTCTTAATAGAAAAACGGGGCATTAGCAGGGATGATTTCTTGCTGTCTCTCTTTCCAGAACTTCATGTCTGTTTAAAAGTGCTTTTTTTTTAATATTTCATGTATGGATCTTGATAGCTTGTTTGGGTGTTTTAGCAATTACTTTTTAAATCAACTTCACTTTTTCTCAATGTTTTGTTTTTTGGGCTACATATGTACATGGCCCAGATGCTGTTAGGTATCTTTCCTTAAACTTGTGGTCTGTAAGCCATCTGTAGAAGGAAGTGTGCAAACAAGTGTCAAAAAGTAAAACATAATAAGTCCATCTCTTCCTGGATGTGTAAACAATCAACAAAAAGAAAACTACAAGTAATGAACATCTTGAAATATAGTTGAGTTTGTGCTTGCTGTTGTGGCAACACTGCTGCTATAGGCAGCTGCAAAGTTTCTGTGCCTTTCGCCTTCATTTTTTTTGTGGTAAATGTGTTTCACTTTTGCATACATTTTTCCTCTTAAGAATTCTTCTCTATATAATGATTTTACTTACAAATCTGGAAGAAAGTATATAAAATATCATAAGCAAGTTGTCAATCCCAAGGCTGGCTGATACTTGAATCTTCTCAGTAGATGAGTTGGGTCTTGTTTTATGTTTCATTGTGGATTTTTATATCTTCTGATAAAATTAAACAGGTTTTTTTCATAGAACAAAAATGGGATGTGAGAGGAAACACTGGGAATATGAACAGGGGAATACTCTGGGTATACTTAAGCCTAATTTACTGTAACACTCTACCGAATGCAGAGAGATAACAAAGCTATCCTACAATATTAATGACCAAAATACTCTCTTACCCTATTTTTTATTTAGGTATACTGGGAAAATGGTGCTCAGATAATTTCCCCTCATGACAAAGGAATTTCTCAGGCTATTGAGGAGAACCAAGAGCCATGGCCTCAGGCTTGGGATGACAAACTGATTGACGGCAGCCTGCTACTTCATGATCCATATGCCACTGTCAATAAGGAGTATTTCAAAGACATACAGAAACAGTGCTTTCACAGGTAACTGGTGTGAACTTGGTTAAGAATATGGGATTTTCCATCTAGTAGGTCAGTGGGGCAGTTTAAATTGATGGAAGTGAGGGCAGCCACCATCCTGCCATGATCCAGTTCTGTCTATGCCTCCTTGTCATCTTCTGTGGTAGCGCTGGCAGCTCTGTGGTGACATAGTAAGGCAGTTCACAAAGCTGTTCTAGCAGAAGTGTAACCCAGGAAAGTGAGCAATTAGCTTCTGATTGTATCATCTCCCTGTATTTGCACAACCATGCATAAGCCAAATGCCACAGCTAGACTGGGGCTGTCTTGTGCAGCTGGGGGTGAGCTGACACTGATGGTCCAACAGCCTTAAAATGAGCTTCTGAGAGAGAAGGTGGACAAGGCTATTAAGCCAGTTCTGGAAGAAGGAGGTCTTGCTCTGTTATTGTACTCTTGTGTGTGCTCCTGGTGCCCTTGGGCACCTTGCAGGAGCCTGTTCCTGCCACTTGCTCAGTAAAACCTTCACTCAACAAAATCAAGTGGATGTTTCTCTTTGTGACTAACAAATAGAATCAGTTTATGGATTAGATAAGCAGCAGCCTGTTAGATCTGCTTATTTGCATCAAAATTTTAACCACCAGTAACCATGCATGTTCTTACTCTTGCTAAAAAAGAAGTCAGAATTACTAGAAAGTTGGAGCTATGCGAGAAATTATGCTGCTTTTTCAGAATAGGAGTTAAATGTCTCCTTAGGAGTTTGCGTGCCTTTAGGTACGTCTTAGAGTTTCAGTAATGTACTTTGTAAAAATGAGTGTGCTCAAATGAGGCATGCTGCTGTCAGTTCACTGTGTTTACAGTCTTTGGAGCTGGTTTAAATGCCACAGTTGGGGATGAAGAGTCATCTTAGTCACTTGTGTTTGTTCTCCACTCACCTCCTTTGGGGCGCATAGAGTGTACTGTCTTTCTTATTCCAGTGATTTGCACATACCAGGAGGACATTAGATATCAAGAGTGACTCTGCTGAAAAATGAGGCTAAGCCAGTTTTCAAGCTGTTACCTTTAAAATCTGACCTCAGAATACTGAGTCATACCTGTTTCTGAACATAGTGCAGAATATTCTTCCATATCCAAGTTTACTGTTAATCTGTTTTATTTCAGGAATATAAACAAGGAAACAAACCTGAAATTTGTTCATACTTCTGTGCATGGTGTAGGTCATAAATTTGTGCAGTTGGCCTTCAAGGCATTTGACCTTAACCCCCCTTTTGCTGTCCCGGAGCAGAAGGATCCTGATCCAGAATTTCCCACAGTGAAGTATCCAAATCCTGAAGAAGGCAAAGGTGTTCTGGTGAGCAGATATTTTTTTAACAGAGTGAATGTCTTTCAAATAGTGTTTCCTTTCTGCCAGTAATCACGGCTATAAATATTGGCTGAAGGTCTATTTTGTTTCTGTTTTCATAGCCTTACATTTAGTGAAGAGTTAGGTGGTATCCTTGCATTGAAATGTGTAACTTTTTGAACCAGTCAGGTAATAATTAGCTAATTATCTTTAAACTATTTTGTTCTGCGCTCTAAGAAAATGGGCAGCATCTGCACATAGAACAAAGTGATACAGTTCCTTTAAAAAATAGAATTAAATAATAATTTAAAAATCTTCTGGTTTTGGAAAGTTTCTACAATTTACATCTGAAATACAAAGACTAAATTCTGATATGACACTGGGAGGGGGCGGGAGAAGTCCTAACAGGTGGTTAGAATTTCTGCTACATGTATTTCTGCTACACTTTGTTATTGAAGGATCGTGCTGAACCCAGGTAGCGTTTGACTCGGGCTGCAAAAGTGGAACGATGTAGGTGAAGTTAAATACCCTGACTGTGCTCTACTGCTGCCAGGCCTGGAGTTTGTTTTTTGTAGACACACATCATGATTTCGGGTGTTTGAGATTTAAATAAATTGGGAAAATTATTTAAAACCTATAAAGAAAGTGAAAATAGTATTTGTGAGTATTAATACTGATCTGCTCTTGCTTACCACTTTTCCAGACATTGTCTTTTGCTTTGGCTGAAAAAGATGGGGCAAAAATCATTTTAGCAAATGATCCTGATGCTGATCGACTTGCCGTGGCAGAGAAACAAGAGAGGTATGGTAATAAAGAAATGCACAGCATTTACATTTGTTTACTTAAAGGCTAGGCTGATTTGGGGGGATTTTTGCAACCTGTGTTGCAGAGGAAGATAGAATAGTTACAGTAATTGCTACTAGAAATGTGAGAGGACTGTATGAAGCAGACCACAGTGGGGCAGTAAATGAAATAATTATTAATATTGGACACTGTACAGAAGCCTGAATAAATACTTGACACTTGCGGTACTCGAGGCACACACAGAAAGAAGCATGTGGATTGTTGTGATTGTGCTGTACCTTTTGAAAGGCAGGTTTTAAGTTAGAAATTTTTCACAGAAGACTTCTTTCATTCTGTGTTTACTAAATAACAACTTGAGTATTCAGGAGAACCTTTATAGTCCCCTGATAATCTCAGGAATAGGGAACATCCATGTTCCTTAATATGAGTTCCTTCTTTTTCAAATACTGTTAGACCAGACATGTCACTAATCATTAGAAGATTTGGGCCCTCTCCCTCGGTTCCCTACTTCTATGCATATTTTTTTTTAACTTGTTATCCGCACAACATGAACTAAGGAGGCTTCTCAGCCTGTAGAAGAATGGGCTAATTTACACTCTCTGCTTTATCTTTGGCAGTATTAGCTGGCATATCCTTGTTTTAATATTTTTGGCCTGTGCCAGCCTCAGTTGGCAATTCAGCACTGAGGAAAAAGCATAAAAAGCTTTAGTTCGTGCTAGTTATGATGGGTTAAACCAAGAATGCAAAATCACTCATGTTTTTTGTATAAAACCTTCGAGCTATCAGAGACGTGAGGGGATGTCAGTTGATGGCATTTATCACCATTGAGAGCCTGGTGCTCTCACTCTGATACCTCTTGCTGATTGTTTAGCCAGTCTTAGTTGTCTCCTAACTTTCAGTCCTGCGTCCTCCTCTCAAACTTCTGCTGTAGCTGTTCATACACTAATCGAATATTAATATAGGCTTCTACAGTATCTGTACTTCTTCTTTGACAGAAACTCCTGCTAGAGCACACTGCCAGTGCTCTTACACTAAGTTGTCGCTGTGCATTGCTTTGTGCCTGTTGGCATCAGTAAATGCAGGAGACTGAGTCTGCTTCTCTTTCAACAGGTACTGTTTGTGTAGGTTTTGATTTTTGTCAGTTTGGCAGTGTCTTTGTCCCCTTTTGTGACTGGGAATTTTGGGGCAATTTTGACATCTGTCTTTCCCTTTTTCCTTCATTTTTTCTTGTTCTAGCAACACGTCAATGTTAATATTTTTTCCCTGTTTGAGATTTTTTCCGATCTCCCTTAATGACCATTTGGTGTATTTGTTGTCAAATAAAAGGTATTTGTCACTGAGTCAACTAAAAATACTCACTTGAGAATTGCATTTTTGTGTGTCTGTGAGGAATTTTTTTGTGTGTTCTTAACCAATACATGTTACTTGGAACTCAGATGCAGTGGTTTTATTTGCTGTTATTAATGTATGGAAGAACCAGTAAATTATTTTTTCCCTGGTATTATCCTTTGAATTCATATACTTTCTATGATTTTTTTTCCCCCCCCCCCATCTAGTGGTGAATGGAAAGTGTTTTCTGGAAATGAGCTGGGAGCTCTTTTAGGCTGGTGGATCTTTACTTGCTGGAAAAATCACAATAGGGATACTTGTGCCATTAAAGATGTCTACATGTTGTCCAGTACTGTTTCTTCCAAAATCCTGAGAGCAATTGCACTAAAGGAAGGTTTTCACTTTGAGGTAAGCTCTTACATGTTATTCCATGTTCTTTTATTTGCTTACCTACACAGTGTCATATCTTTGTAAAACATTGTTTTTATTTTTAATGCCTTTTTTTCTCTTTCCTGCTGTAGGAAACACTGACAGGTTTCAAGTGGATGGGCAACCGTGCCAAACAGCTCATGGACCAGGGAAAAGCTGTTCTTTTTGCATTTGAGGAGGCTATAGGTAAGAAACATAATATTATGTTCTGGTATCCTGTAAAATAGTGAAAGTAGGACTACTGCAAAATGCCCTCAACACAGTGGGTGTATTTCCAATGAGTAATTGATATCATCCATTTGGATGATTGATATTACTAGTTTTAATCCTTTGTATCTCTGCTTAGCACAGAGTATGATGATGTAAGCTAGGTGTATGTATCTTCAGTAGCATGGCTCTGTGGACTTGGACTGCAAATTCTGCACAAGCTATTTAAAAAAATCCAAATAAACATTCAAGTTGAGTATGCTTAGCTGACAGTTTTAAGCTAAGTAGAAATGTGAATGAAATAAAGTAAAAACTCACTCAAATTATACCTGTAAACTGGAAAGCCATGAATAAAAGCTGTGAATTCATGAGAAGGAAATTGCAAAGTTATAATGCTATTTCTTGAGCAACTCAGTACCTGAAAACCAGAGAAGATGTGACTAATGTCACGGATACCTACCAGTGTTGCTATATGGTACCATGCAAGGGTAATCACATTTGAGACAACGCACTATACTTTCATTGTTCCTGCAGTGTGGCATTTTTCTTTCACGAGAGCCACGAAAGTACTCAGGAACATCTGGCACTGATACAAGTCTGTCTCTGTCTTGAAATTCCATTAAATACCTTGCTAACTCTAAAATGTCTGTACTATGGTAAGGTGCATTTTTCCTTTAAAATATGTTGGTTTTATTAATTTCTCCCCCTCCATTTTATCTTTTTTCCTCTTAAAAATATATCAAATAAATATAATTTTCTTTATTTAGGTTATATGTGCTGTCCTGCTGTTCTGGACAAAGATGGTGTCAGCGCTGCTGTTATAACTGCGGAGATGGCTAGCTTTTTGGCAACCAGGAATTTGTCTTTGTCTCAGCAGCTGAAAGCTGTCTATGATGAGTGAGTTCAATTAGAATTGTTTAATTTTCAGATTTTCTCCATTGCACATACCAGGGTTAATAGGGACTCAATAGCAACCTAGAGTATTTGAAGAAATAAAAATTGGGTTATTGTACTATTAACACAGAATTGTGTTAATAGTAATGTTCTAGAAAGTGCTCCTGCCTCATGGGCATGAATATATTTATGACTTCATTATGTGTTGTTTTAAGGTATTCTGAGAAGAATATTACCCTTACTAATTCCCTATTAGTTAATGAGATTTTTGAGGCATTTTTGATCGCTTGTCTGAGAGGTTTCTCCCTTTTGGGAAGTTCTGCTCATGGGTCCTTTTACAGAAGACTGGCCTGGTTTTTGGCCGGCAGTATTGTAGAGATTATAGTACCTTTTGCTGCTTAAATGTGCCAGATGCACAAGAAAGTTGATGACACAATGGGTGTAAGTAGCTCTGGCATACTTATGCTAGTCATAGAAGCCAGCTTGCTTCTGTCCTGCTTGCAGAGCTACTTGTGATTAAATTAATTCTAGTTGGCTCTAAAGTTAGGCTTTTTATTATATTATTCTGTCTTTTTTTGATGGATAGTATATGTTGGTTGTTCTTTCTCTTTTGGCTCCTGAATACTGAGATTTGAGATGATTATGCAGAAGTGCTGTGACTGACCATAACTGTTGGCTATATACAGCTGGGTCCCTCTGAGAGCTTTTAATATGAGGCACTACTTTTGTTTTGTTCTTGTTCAATGTGTTCAAAGACCTACAGAAATCAGTAGCAAAGACAGCTGTTGGATTTCATGGGGCAGGTAGTGGGGGTTTGGGGGGGGGTATTCGTTTTACAGGAGGGAGCAGTAAAGACTGGCTGATAACTCTCCACCTCTTCATGTCTCATAGACACTAACAAAGGAGTAGTGGAACCTGCAAAGAGACTTGTTAAAAACCTCCAGCCTTGGTGCTGCTTGTTTTCCAGTCCTCAGATCTCTCATTTGTGCACAGCACTAACCATGTTGTTTCATCCACTGTTTAAGAAGGAATCAAGCAGCAAAGACTTGCTAGAACGCTGTATAAATAAATTGTGGGATTTATCAGCTATTGTACATGGGTGGATTCGAGAAACAGTAATATAAATGCATGGAAGAGGAATTCATGCCTAGAGCAGCAAATATAGGATCTGATAGGAGAATTCCCTTAATTACTAGTAACTGGCAGTGTAAATTCGAAGAATTAGCCTTCTCTGGCTCACTCATTCAGTAAACACCTGCCTCAGGTTGCTGTCAGAAACAGAATATTTAACTGAGTGGAACTTGGGTGTGCCACAGTGCTGCTGTGTACACAGCCACTGAAGAGGACTCTCAAAGTCAGAGCTTTTTTAGCAGAAAAGCAGTCTGTAGATGCACCACAAAGATGTCACTGCATATAGACACTGTCACGAAGACAGTGACATCAAGAAAATCAAGAAGGTGCAGAACTTGCACAAAAGCCACAGATACAGGAAAGTATACAAATTTGTCTTATTAAATTGATGTTTGACAACTAAGATGGGAGGGGTTCTTGTTTTGTGTGTGTTTGGGTTTTGTTTGCTTGTGGCTAGTACAGAGTTGCAGTTTTCTATCCTTACTATATTCTTTGTCAGATTTGTCTTGTGAGTTGCTGTTGAAGCAGGGGGAACTCTACTCTGTATTTTGGAGGTATAGAAGGAGGATCTGCTGTCAAAGAAGTAGATGCAGATCAGGAAAATGACACGGTCCTAGCAGGCTTATCACTTATTTGAAATATAGGGTAGATTTTGTAAATTCCCTTACTGGATTCTCAAGACTGATTTAACAACTATTGACCTTCAAGATGCACATTTTGGTATAAACATAACCCTAATTAAGGAACCTTTCAGGTTTCTAGCATGAACATCCTAGTACTAACGAAAGATTCTGCCCTTCAGATTTTCCCTGGCATCAAGGATACTCATCAAGTGTTGATCTTTAGTAAGAGCTCCCTTAAACAACAAAAAAGTCCAGGCTTGTATGCTTTTCAACAACACACAGTTTTGAAAAAGTCAGTGTTAGCAGGTCATTTTGCTTTGATGCAGATTCTGCATTATTTTACCTGGCAGCAAGCAGATAAGATAAAGAGACAATATTCAGAACAGTTTGGTTCAATAGAAACACTTTAATGTAAGAGCAGCTTCTGAAGTGTGTTTGGAAAAAA
>NW_010299770.1:0-4414 GCF_000700745.2 Antrostomus carolinensis | reverse complement strand
ATCCAGTCAAGAAAGCTATTCAGATGTAGTCTGTTCTCTTCCTACGGTGGTTAGATCTCTTCAAGGCAATAATGACATCTATCTTTATTCTGGTTTAGCAGTAAACTTTCTCATTTTCAGTCATTAAAAGGAAAAGGCGTCTGCACAGTGTTTCTTTAAAGTACATGAAATAGGACAATTAAGCTCTGAGGCCTTTTTAAAATTGTAAGGGGGTGAACTGATGCACAGTTGGGTGACCATGAGTATAGCTTCTTGTTTTATAGAAGGTTGTGTAATGTGTATGGTGTACAGCTCTTACAAAGAACATTGCTTCTTCAATTCACTAATATTGTGTCCTTGCAGATATGGCTTCCATATTACCAAAGCTTCGTATTTCATCTGCCATGATCCTAAAGTTATTCAACAGCTTTTTGACAACCTTAGAAATTTCGATGGAAAAAACACATACCCAAAATCTTGTGGTAGATTTAAAGTTTCTGGAATAAGGGATCTAACTACTGGGTATGACAGCAGCCAGCCAGATCAAAAGGCTGTAAGTATACATTTAAAATTCTATATAAATCAGAAGCATGTATACAAGCATATATAAAAAATTCTATGGAGAAAACCTCTAAACATCATGTTATATCCTGAGTCTTAAAATAAGTTAGATTGGGGATGATTATTTTGCCATGATGGGAGGAAATGAAGGTTGGGGGAGAGGGTTGGGGGTTTTTGTTTGGTTTTGTGGTGTTTTTTTCTCTCCAAGATGACAGTCTGTAAAGGGAGGTAGGAGGATCTTGCTGTCTTGCTACAGCAATCTTGCATTATCTTCTTGTAAGTGTAAGTTAAACTGTCTACTGAGATACGGCTTTGGGTTCTTTAGTTTTCCACAATCCATGTTTCTTTTCCTCCTGGGAAATGCCATCACAGAGAAATGAGCTACCTAGCAGTGACGTACTGCTGACATACTCTAGGTTGAGGGTAAGGCTGTCATTTGCCTGTTGTGATCTAAAGACCACAATGATGAAGAAAACAGTACAAAGTTTAATTTTAACTGATCCTTTAGTTATGTTATATGACATAAAGTCATAGGTTTTGTCTTGAATTCATTATATATAGTCACTTTCCAAGCTTCTAAAAAATTATTCTTACTATTTCTAGGTACTTCCCACTAGTAAAAGCAGCCAAATGATAACGTTCACTTTTGCTAATGGAGGAGTGGCCACAATGAGAACCAGTGGGACAGAACCAAAGATCAAATACTATTCTGAACTTTGTGCACCTCCTGGAAACAGGTATTGTCACACACAGTAAATTCGGTGTAATAGGGGCTGTGTGGCTTTTGGGTATCGTTTTCGTGGCGAAGGGGCTCTCTGTGATCAAATAATATTACTACAGTAATTATTTTAGCAAATGTATTTGCATAAAGCTTCAACTCTGCAAAATGTGTTGATGCATTCTTGTCACTGAAATTCCTTTGAACTTGGTTTCACCTTCAGTAAAAAGAATATCAAGAAAAACATTCTGCCATAAACGATAGTCGATATATTCACTCTCTTTTTACATACATAGTTGCTTTAAACTTATATAACTACATATAAAGTGTTCTAATATGTTTTAAACCCTTTTATGTTTAGTAATTCCATCTTTGACAGATAGCCTTGAAATCCTATAGTCTTAAAGATAAGCAATTACTAACTTATGTAATGAAAATAATCACAGAATCACAGATTAAAATTCATCTGAAGATACTATTACAAGTATAAAAGTTACATTTCTAATTGCATACATTTAGTAATACAAGATCTTCTGAACCCAAACTGGCTGTTCTGTTTTAGATTATATTGTGGGTTTGTGTTTCTCCATAGTCTTAAGTGCCTTCTTGCACATCAGTTGGAAGTGAACTTCAGTGCATTACCGTAAGAAATCTAGTGTATATACTTCTAGCTTTAATAGAAAATGTTTGTCTAAAGCAATGCAACAGGCTTAAAAATTCCTCAAACTGAAAATGTGCTTTTTAACTTCTCCTCTGTGACACTGTTTTCTGTATTTGTGTTGATTTTGTTTCTCAGTGATGTTGAGCAGCTGAAGAAGGAACTAGATGAATTGGTCAACGCTCTTGAAAAACACTTCTTTCAACCAGAAAAAAATAATCTTCAACGAAAGACTGAGTAAAATAGCAAAATTATTACCTTAATTGGTTTTTGCAGCACTAGAAGTACATTATTTAAGAAGTAAGGATTCTTAGGACCAAACATCTGAGAGCTCAGACTTTTTAAAAAGACTTATTCTTTTGTTAAGAGTTACTCTGGGTACTCTTGGATCTAGGTATCTTATTTTGGAAGGAAAGTACCTCAACCCTTAAAGGACCAAAAAACCCCAATCAGTGGAATTAAAAGCTGACTGCAAATGTATTTCAATCAAACTTGTTTTAATTAAATACTCTTAAGTAATATCCTGATTTCTGAAATGCAGTCTGTTTTTTGGGGACTTCTATTTCTTTTGCATCTGATCTGATAATACTATGCAACTTTATCTAGATTTAGATTTGCAAAGCCAGTTCTTCTGTTAACAAGAAGTACTGAAAGCCTCTGGTGAGACTCTGACAAATTTGGGGCAAATCTTTCAGAAATAGTGATCTTTCTTGGGGATTTTGGCCCAAATAAACAAGAAGGTCACAAATTGCTGTGAGTTGCTGTGGGACGATACATCATATTCCAGGTTGGAGATACTGAGTGTACTAAGCTGCCTTTTAACACCAGGAGCTTATTAAGATAATATATCTAGATACAGCACCTTTCTGTCACCTCATTGAACTAAGTATAATTAGTTCAATCATAGACCAGTCTTGGAGCTTGTCATACTGTATGCTTGGTGCATAACTCCACGTGTCTGAATTAGAGTAGAAGTTTCCATTTTTTTACCTGCTGTTGTCTGCACTTGCAGAGCCCGAGAGGGTTATTTGGAGGTTACCAGTTGACTTTAATAGAAGGGTTTTCTGCATTTTCAGTACTTGTTTTGGATATCAGTGTAGCTCTAACAGCTCCAGTACTTCTTGGGTAAAGAAATCTCTTTGCCAGAATTACTTCTGGTGTCCCATGGAGAATGACTAGTTGCCAGACCAAGTATAAATCAAATTTAGCAAATTATTCACAAAGGAGCAAACTTGCCATTCCATCCCCAGTAAGTACTAGCTTACCTTCTTAGCTAAGATGGTAAGCAAAGGACAGTGGATGCCTGCTTTTACCTTACGGACTTCAGAGTTATCATCATAGGATACAAGAAGAGGAGCAGTCCCTGCATTCTTTGGTTGTCACATGAGTTTTTCTCGGCTGTACAGAGTCAAAGGCTGCATCTGAATTATTCATGTTGAGGTCCATCTGTGTGGCATAGAAAAGTAATTTTAAAATAAAGTAATAAGGGTACTGAGGAAACAGAATATGCTGTTAATCGAATCCTAGTCCTTTGGAGTAGAAAGCTGAGAATATAGGTTATCAGTTTGCACAGAAAGTGCTTGTTCACACACTCCACTTTCCTGTTTCCATTTCTCTTACACTAAACCAAAGATGAGACAGGTTTTTATTAATACGTATTTATTTGGTGCCTTGAATAATGCAATCCATACTCCTAAACAGGACCTTGGGGGCTCCTGAATGTACTCATAACTCATGCCTTATCCTCAAGAACTGAGATTGGGAGGGATTTCAAGACCATAAGAGGGGGGCACAAAAAGAAGGATCTATTATTAAGGAATTAAAATGATAATGACAACCTTAGCTTTTGACATAGTCCAAATCTGAAGTACTTCTTGACAGTAGATGTTTCCTTGTTCCATTTACTCTGCTCCTCAGTACCTGTGGTGCTCGGTCCTCAGCTGCCTGAGACCTGGAATAACAGGTGTGTGGTACAAGTTTGTGAGACCAGAGTATGAAATGGTGCTGATGCATCACAGAAAACAGCATGCACCTGGGTCTCAGAAGTTTCTATGGTAAGTTTCAATGGGTCAAGAGCTGGCAAGAGAAATTAAGCAGGAACCTTACCCACTGCTCCCTCACCCCCCTGTTGTAAAGGTTCCTCTTTTCTTCTTTCCCTGCCCCTCAGCACGTGAGGTCCTGCTTTCCTTCATTTATGAAGAGACAGTAGGGAGACATGAAGAGAAGAAGGTAAGGGGGAAGATTACATTGAGATAGTGTGTGGAGACTGTTTACTCTTCTACTCAAGTAGAATAACAAAGCTGAAAGAAAATAGCTCCCACGTGCTATTGCTCTGTCTTTCACACATTGATGAGAAGAGCAGGAGGATGAGAAGCAGAATGGGAGATTGGGGCACCTGATTCTTATAACTTGTCCTTAATTTTTTCCCCCCCTACCATTCCTGGTAAGAGCCTTTCTATGTGGAACATCGGAACATCTTAATCATAGAATCATAGAAT
>NW_010299769.1:9411-11092 GCF_000700745.2 Antrostomus carolinensis | reverse complement strand
GGTGGAGGCGATGTACAAGCTGACTAGTCCTACCCAGGGTCTGCCAGCAGCCTGAGGCAGGGCTGCACCCTCATAGGCCTTACTGCCTTCAGGGTCCCTTCAGTCCTGCGTCTCCACAGGACTCCTGTGCATCCCGTGTCATCTTTCCTATGCAGGAAGAGTAGGTTTAGATGAATTTTCACATGCATAGCAGTTGTCAGGCTTCAAAGAAGAGGAACAATACAGTTAAAACAACTTGATGGTGTGTCCTTTTTATTGTACTAAAAGTTGTGGGTTTATCACCATCATAGAATGTTGTGCGGTGGAAGGGACCCACGAGGATCATTGAGTCCAACTCTTGCCCTAGCATAGGACAGTCCCAAGATTCAGACCATGACAGACAATATGCAGTGTGCCTTACTTCAATGCAGGATGCACTTAAAAATATTACTAGTCCAGTGTGTCCCATTAATTATGTTGGCTTGCCTGGCCTGTGACCTCAAAGCACAACAGCTTTATAAATTACACCAATTATTCATCTTTGTGACTGGGGAAGTGCCTATGTGATACTATTTGGACATATGCTCAAACCCAAATGTGAGTAATGCTTTATAGCAAGAACAGTATTGCATTTCCAAGCAAGCAGAATAAGCAGAGTGTTTAAATATACTTGTTTCAAAGAACTCTGCTTTGTCTTCTGAATAAATCCTTTCAGAGAATAACAGCAATAACAACCTATTAGTTTTAGTATCAAAATAGCAAGAATGTATTTTAAAACAACTATTTTTTGCTGTCCCAGGAAATGGCTTGCCTACCTCCTTTTTTAAATACTATTTTTATAACTCCCGGTGGCCTGGATTCAGGATAGAGTTAATATTTTTCTCCATGACGCAGTAGGCAGAACATGCTGAAGCTTTAGGAACCCAGAAGCGTATCCTCTATGATAAACAAAAACAAACTAAAAAAAAATCTCTGAGGCCTCCACAACTCATACGGCTTTCACCATCTGGCACACAGTCCTGGCACACTGTAAATCTTTGCAAGTGGTATCTCCTTTACAGACCCTAACACATAAAACCCCTATGCCAGAGCCACTTAGAAGCCACCCCCTTAAGTTGCAGACATCACGTTATAGCAGCCTGAGATCTTCTGAGAAGACAAAGTCTTTATGATATTTTAGAAGGTAAAAGCATCCATTACCTCCAAACTGTAACAGTATGGGTGCCGCCAGAGAGGGAACTTTGAGTGATGGTTCTTTAGAAAGGTCACCAACCACACTCAACACAGAGAGCTGGAAGTTGAGCAAAGGCAAAACAGGAGAGGAGGGGGTTGAATGTTGAGTGCTTTAGAGATAATTCCCAAGTTATCTCTGGAAAAAATTAAAACAACTCGTATCAAGACATTTAGTAATACAAGATACTGAGGTTACATTTGATAAATACCAACCCTAATGATAAATATACTCTGTGTAAATCTGAGCTCCATTACTTTTGGCAAGGATATTAGCCAACAGCTCAAAAGTCCTGGCACAGATTATCAAAGTGCCCATAACTTTCTGCAGACACAAATACATCTGTTCAATCATTCCTCCATGCTTCCCGTCAATATACAGAGTCATAAGCGTTGACCACTTCATCACCAAGCTCTGTGTCATAGGCAACACCTGGCCTGCCCAGCATGAAGGGACTGAAGCCTGAGGGAG
>NW_010299769.1:0-9372 GCF_000700745.2 Antrostomus carolinensis | reverse complement strand
TCCCTAGCATCTAAGAGGACACTGAAAAGCACAAGTCCCTTAAAAAGGCAGATTTCTGTAACTAAGCGCTGTACCAAGAGAAGTAGAAGAAAACATCTTTTCTTCATGTGCCACCCAGTGACTTTTATCCCAAAGTGCATTCTCCATTGTTCATAACATTCAAGAACCTCTACCAACATTTTAGTATTGTAATTTTTTTTTTTTTAAAGGATAGAGATATTTTAAAATAGATAAAGATATTTTTAATTTGAAAAAGCACTAAAATTTTTCTGGTCCCAAATTTAATACTAAAGCAATAATAAAAGAATTTGAGTTTGGTCATGGTATATTATTTCTTCTGGTCTTAAATTAATAATTATTTTTCTTTTATCGTCATTTACTTGTCTTACCATAGCACTCACAAACTCTGTCTTAGGCTAAGATTTCACTGTACTGTAAAATGTAAAAATGTTAAAAAAAAGAAAAGGGAAAAAAAATATAGCCCATTCCCCAAAGCCTTTAAGGGTGCATGCAGCAAGTTGCTTCTAGTACAGGGGTTACAAACAGGGAATTATCAAGAAATAGTAAAGCCAGTTTGATCAATGTGATGGACTGACAGCAGTTGAGAAAGCCTAGCTGCTCTTGCAGGGTTTGTACGAAATTTCACACAGGAGAATTTTAAGGAAGTGTTTACAGGCAGATGACATGGTAACTTTGCATAGGTTCACAGGGAAAAACTCCAAAACCTAATGCTGTGTGAGAAACAGACTCAAAAAGGTATATTCCAAAATGCTAATGGGTGGATGATAGATGCTGACATCTTAGCATGACAGGAAATGGAGGAAAGATCTTAAACCAGATCTGAAGAGAGGAGTGGGAGAAACAATGTGGGAGGAAGTCTGCGTGGGAAGAGCAGGACACTCCTGTAGCGGTTGAAGAGCAGGGAGCCCATGTGTTAGTGCACAGGGAGGGGATAAGTCTGTCAAAGACAAGAATGAGGAAACCAGTCTTTGCAGCAGAATTTTGAATGGATCTGATTCCTTTTGTCAGTCTTGGAGGGGAAAAAAGAACTAGTTTTGAGATGTAGCAGGTGTCTCACAAGGTAGAAAGCAATGACATATTATAGAGACACTACAATGCAAAAATTTGCAGTATTTGAGCACAGGACTACTGCACAGCTCCAGAGATGCCCGAGTGATACCACAGGCCTTTGTGATGTTGAATAAAATGATGTTGTTTGTTGTCTAGGAAAAACATTCTGGGGAAGGATGTAGAATTATGTCTGAGCCTGAATATGAGGAAGTTTTAAGAGGTTTTGTTGAGAGCATAAGTGGAATCTCTTTTTCTGTTGTGTTGAACTATGATTTCTGATATGAATAGGAAAATACATATATCAATATAAATCTTGATAGTAGTATCTACCAATGATATAAAGTACAGCACCATGGTAAAGTGTGTGATTGAAAACAGGGACTATAGCAGAGGAAGGAAGAGGTAAACTTATGTTCAACAGAGGTAGCAGAAACTTCAATTCAGAAACATTCTATATATTCTTTGACATTAAACATTATTAGGCAAGAAAAGTGAATAAAAGCCCAAGTCAGAGATGGCTGAGAAATCTCAGATTATCTGTATTTTTCATTAAAGTGAGGAAACCAGAGGCTGTCTATTTACATTTTAATTTTTTTTTTTTTAGATATGTTGTTGAAGTTCAGTTTCATGATGAATTTAAGTTGATTTAAAACCAGACTGATGCTGATTCACATGGTCCAGCTTTCACCACATTTCTGCTGCTTCTTCCCTATTACTGAGGTAAATCAATTTAAGTTAACCCTGGAAAAACATTACTGGTTTTAAGCAACGTGAGTAGATTGACCTGATCTGCCCATGACTGCAGAAGTTACTGTAGCTCATGCAAGGGAGAGGGCAGGAATGAGCACTTCTGGATGGGATGGAGAGGGGAAAGGCAGGACTGCTCCTTTCCAGGGCAGCAGCTTTACATCACCTTAAGCCAGCCATGAAACAGCTGTACTAGAGAGTCAAAGCTGCTCTGAATTTAGGTGGAATCTCTAGGTCTCCTAGGCTTTCTGCATTTCTCTCCACTCTTCAACAGTTTATAAGTAAGGGAAAATTATTTTGCTGTATAAAAGAGTAAGTAATGATAAAAAAATCTCTTCCATACATTACAATTTACTTTTGCTGCAGATTTTCTTCCACATTTTTCATTCATTTCAGTCCTTTTTGCTTTTGCAGAATTTCTCTATCCTTAATTTATTTCCAGATTTAGGAAAATATAGCATCAATCTGAACAATTCAGTTTGCTTTTTTTTTTTTTTTTTTTTTTTCAAAGTATTGTACAAAAGCCATCAAGTCGTTCTTATCTTCTGTGTGTTCTGTTTTTCTTTTTGGTTTCATCATTGTTTTTTTTCCCCAGAAATGACTTTGAGCTTGTGCCTAACACAGTGATCATGCAAAAAGATACATTATGTAGCAATTGAAGCTTGGCAGGATATTGTTGCAGAAACTCTATAAATATTCCATCACATGTGTTAAAAAAAAAACAAAAAACAAAAAACAAACAAACAAAAAAACCCAGCACATATTTTCTGTGAATATTTGCAAATTGAAATTTACTGACATTCGTGTTTGCGGAACTTAAAAACTGCAGGCTTGAGCTCATAGAAGTAGCTTTTAGACCGTTCATTATTTTATTAAAAACTGCTTGCATGCTCATCCAATCAGGTAACATGAATATTGTGTGATTTATCATGCTTACTCAACTAAGCAAACCAGCTCATAGTTTAAATATCTAATAATGATACTTGGACAAATTATTTGTGACCCATAAGTGAATTTAAAAATACATTGAATACATTCCCATTGTGGATAATTTGGGGAGGGCACTGTTATCTGTTGCGGATAAATCTCAAGCAAAAAAAAAGTTATATTTGTCATTGTGAATTAAATGTTTATCTCTGGCAAAGTGACTGCTGAGTTAAATACCAGTGAGGAAAAGCATTGTCTTTTAAACCTATTTTATCAGTTTTGATTTGCTCTCTAATCTTAATGCCTTTTCCTCCTCTTTTTGCCCTCATTTACTGCTACATTTCTATTTTTAACTATTTTTATTTTTTTTATTTCTATCTATTTTTTAATTTTCTATTTCTGAAGTATGTTGCTCATAGTTTGCATTTGTAAGTGTGTCATTTTATATCAACATTGTATTTTTTATATATTTCACAGCAAAACATCTTACTCCTCTGAAGGTTTCATGAGAACTATGACATCATAAAAAGGCTATCTGAATTTAGAAATAGGAAGTTGAGTGGGAAAAAAAACTTGAGAAAAGTCAATGGAGGCTTTTATTGCAGTAATTGCCCTGAAAATTGTGTGACATATCCATTCTTAATGAAACAATATGCTGAACAGATCTGTTCTAATGATATAAGTGTACACAATATCTTTCCTATTTTAGGAATCCATGCAACATCTAAAAAAAGATGTTCAGAAATCAAATTAATAGAGTATGTAACTAAAGTATGCAATTGTAAAGAAAGATACGATAAAATAGAAGTGCTGAAACAATTCAAACTTCTATCACAATTTATTAAAACTATAAATATATTCCAATAGCACAAGCAACACTGTTCTGAATGCTGGAGTTTCAGAGCTATTAAAGGGCAAAAACAAAGGCAAGATCGTACTTGTCATGAGCTGAAACCAGGCATAGTTGTAGCTCTTGCTTTGCCTTTGCTGTTGTGACACTTTTAGTGGGTCTAGCGATACAAAAGAGACTGTTACCAGTTCATAGCTTCTGCCCTGTTTTATTTTGGAGCCTTGAATCCTTCAGAATATCCTGTATCCCATCTCCAGAAGCCCATATTAATCCTTAAAGACCTCTTGTTCAGGAAAGTTAATTTTAAGCATGTGCTTAATCACTTTCCTGAATCAAAACCTAGAAAATCAACTTACTTAGTGCAATTTATAATATATTTTGTGGTCACAGCAATTTTTATCATATTAGAAGAAACAGTCCACCTTGATGCTTTATCCTTTTTAATAATTGATATTCTCATCTGGCAGTTTTACAATCCTACATTAACTGTGAAAATTTCCTATTGAACGTGTAAAATAGCCCTTCTGAAAGATGTGAGAAAGGAAACAGCCCAACAGTATGTTCACTGAAACTATGCTGATTCTGCTCTGACATTCCCCAAGGATAATGAGACATGATTACCTACCTATTTCTTATAACTTATATTATTACTGAAGTTGAAGTAGTTTTCCTTCTATAAACCTTCTTATGAACAGTTATAAATAAAAAAGGTATTTTTATTTTCAAAGGACATTCATTCTCATCCAATACTTGACCCTCACTGTTAGACTAGGATAATCTATCATCTTAAGTACCTAGAAATTATGATATACGATAGGATATAGAATAGCTATCCCATGATATAGGATATTGTTTAAGCAGTTTCTGTGTTGCTTGAAAAGAATAAAAGTTCACCTAAATACAAAATAACGTGATAACATTGTCTCATTGGTCTCTGAGATTCTGTTCACTTTATTATTCTTGATCCTTTAAAATTTAAGGAAATAAAATCCTTTAAAAATGCATAAGGAATATACTTCTGTTTTTTAAGAAATTCTCGTCAACAAAACATCATACCCTATCCACAGCATCTGTTGCTAAATTTGCCTCTTTTCTACTTACTCACATGTGAGGAATATTTCTAGAGGCCTACATTTTATAGAGTTGACACGACAAAAGTTCACTGACCACACTGTCATCTTCATAATAGCTTTGTTTGCTAGTTAGTTGTTTCTGAGTGCCCTTGTTCAAAAGGATTTTGAAGCTGCTGATGTGTTGTATTCAGTTCTTTTGAAATGCTGAAAACAGTGTCTTATTATGTTTAGCTTTTAGCTTACCTTTGTAACCAGTTTTAATTGTTTAATTTACCCATGCTCTTTTAAGGTGGACATCAGAAAAATCCTCTCTTCTCAAATTACCTGAAGATTATCCTTCAGTCAGCTGTCATTACATCAAATTAGTAATTAAATAGCTTTTTCAGTGAAACTAAAATTACAGCTGTGAGGTTAAAGTACTCAGATGGAGCTTAAGAGTTCAGGGCTTGGCCAAGGGTTCCCTGCCCCACCTTGTCCAGGTCTCTCCGACTTCTTGCACCTAAGTTTACCATATGTAAAATGGAAAAAATAGCCCATCTCTTCTCCTCCACTTTTGCACATTACTGGGATTTTAAGCAATAAGGATCAAGAGCTTTCACTAATTATACAATAAGGACCATAATTTGTTTACAAATTCAACAGATTCATGATTTTAAGAATAAGAGTAGTCCCATTGAGACGCTATATACATGGCCTATCTTTTCAGGGTTGTCAGGAGTATTCATAAAGTACAAAGACTACTGTGGCATTTTTGCAATTAGGATGCTATTAAATTGCCTTTTTGCTCCCATTTTTAAGAAAGACTTAGAGACAGCTCCTGGCTTAGCCAGCATGATAATGACCAAGATAGAACGAAAATAAACTTTATTTCCCTTGGTACCATGATAGTCTGAATCCAGGGTGAAGGTTAGATCTATCCTACCTTTTTATGACACTGAAAATGATACATGTTTATCTCTAAATATCAGGTGCACTTTTCTTCAGCTGTCAGTTAGACTTAATTCTGTTGTTAAAGGATTTGGCAGTTTGCGACTATTAAAACCAGTTTGGAAGGGATATCGCTGCCCTTGGCTGAGTTTTGCATTTTATCTGTATCACTATTTAAAACCTCTGTATTTTCCATGTCACATGAATCCTCAAGTGTCATCTTTCAGAAGAATGGACAGCAGCCTTCAATACAAGGATACAGAGTATACCTTTCTTCCCAATATCCTGTTTACGTATTTTATATATTTGCTTAATATTTACTTAAATGCACATAAAAGAGAATAATATCTGCATGTTGCACCAATGAAAAACAGACTATAAAATCATTGCAAAAATGAAAGTCAGAATGACAGAATATTCTTTGTCTATTCACACTAGCAGCAAAATCTAGAAATGATCTAAATTAAATCTTCCCAGATCTAAAATTCCTAAATAAAGAATGACTCGGGCTCTTCAGCATTTCTCATATTAAAGTAACATGCCCTGAAGGAGAACAAATAAATTTAAGCTATTTTAGATTGGACAGAAAATGAATTGTGATTTGCAGACACCTTAGAAAAACCTCTAGCAGTAATTTCTATTATTAGCAACAGAGGAAATTCTAAGTTGAGTACCTCTGTGGCTTACGTTATCTGATACCTAATATTTCTGAGTCATTCTGGGGGGGGTGAAGTGAATTCCGACATGAGGAGCCCATGAGTATGCAAGTATTTACCCATCTATGTATGATACAGTAACTTCTCTTTAGAAGAGGAGTATCTAAAGTGAAAAGCATGTCTTCCTTTTTAATTGAGATTAACTAGCTGTATCGATTGATTTGAAATAATCCATTTCAACTTGGAAAATACGCACTGTCTGCATTTGTATCATGTTTAAATATGTCCTGATCCTCTCTTACTCACATTGGTTGTAAGGCCCTTAAAATGGAATTGTGCCTTATTCTCATAATATGCACATTTCTCTGTTTTTATATGTGTATATAATATATATATTTCCAAGCAATGAACAATTACAAAATATGCTCAAAAGATTTCTCTAAGTCTCTTACTTTCTAATATGTTATACCCTTGGTAGAGGGAAACTTCTCAGTGTTTGAATATTTAAAACAATAATAGTATCTGTCAGCACCAAATGTGAAGTTAACACCAGTTATGAATAGAACTTTCCCACTGGGCAGTCATTAAAAAGTTGTTCTTTCTGATTCCTGTATAAATATCTAGGCTAGATTCTTAATAAAAATTCTGTGAACTCTAGTTGAAACAAAAATAACAGAACTATTTGAGGTTTGTTACAGTCACTTCTATAGCCAGTTGACCTTGTCCCAATTTTAGCTTTGTTTCCCTTTTCTGTGTGGCTTCTGGGAAGCCTGCTTTGCAAATAAAATCTACTCAAAGGGTCAAGTCCTGAACTTCTTACTCTGATAAAACTTCTGTCTAGCTTTGCCTGGCAAAGACTTGAAAACACTTGCCTTTGCACTCCTCATTTTTTCCTAAATCAGAGAAAGTTCAACTGCTAAGGCAATGAGAACCTAGGACAAATTAGGATATACTGAATACAGTCAATTTGTGCCAAGCTGAGATTCATAATAGTGGGGAAAAAATACTACCAGTTCAAGGATACAGGAATTTTAACAGTAAATAATGGTTGTACATTTAATATTAAGAATCTGGGGGGATTTTAAGACGGGGGGAAAAAAAAAAAAAAAAGTAAAGTAACTTTACCTGAGAAGCTAATATTCTCTTCAGCAACGTATTTCCACGTCAGACCATATGATAAAGGATAGACTATGCCTGTAAAATGCAGGCACAGAGCACTTTTTCCAGGTTTTTAACCTGAGATGAGAGGGGGAGAAAGAGGTAGTGCACATGCTGCTTCTTTCCTCCATAGATTAAGGATACATTGTCCATCCTTTGACATTGTACTGGGCTGTAAATCAAGATCAACACAGGTATCTGCCTCTACTTTGTCCCTTCTTGCCCTACAGTGCCCCACTTGTATTACCTACCTGTTAATCAAGATATTATTATCCTGACCTCTTTTGTAAAATGCTTTAAAATGTTTAATAAAAAATGCCACACTTGCAGGAATGATTGCAACATCACTGGTAATTGTTAGAGTGGTTTTGCTTTTAAATAGCAATGACTGACAGTCTGTTCAATGATGATCCAACAGGTACTAGCAAAGCTTAAATTTCCTTGTTTGTCATTTGTGATAAAAAAGTATATTCTGCTCTAAGAAGCTAAAAGAATCTCAAAAAAAAAATTTCAAAGATCTCATAAATCAGGGTTTGCCTAGGGACATAATATACATTTATTGTGAAATGCTGTAATAAAAAAATCAGAAGGCTTAATTTGTAGCTGCCACTGCATTGTGAACATCTCATATGCAGAAGATAGACATCCATCTGATAATTTCCATGTAAACGCTTCTGATTGCATGAGTGGTCACAATAGCCAAGCGCAAACATTCATGTGTGCAGGCCTGTGGCCTGATAAGTGTTGCAATTCTCCATTAACATGGTTAGTTGCTACGCGTCAAATGCTGCGACTCAGTATACTGTCAGTGGCTAAGAGCAGATCTTCCACAGCCTGGCCATGCAATCGCAAATGAAGCAGTCTGCAGTGCAGACCAGAGCCGCACTGACCTCCATCCACAGTGGCAGATGTAGGCTGTGTACAAGTTTGCTGGCCATCCTTTGCCTTTTCCCTAGTCAGCTGCATGCTATGGTACACAAAAAATTGCTGAGGATTGCACAATGTATCTGCTAAATCCATACTCTGCAAACTCATTTTGTCTCCTGGTTTTTGTTGTTGTTTTTTCACCTGGAATACAGAGGGAAGTATAAGTTTTGCATTCTGCACACTTCACCCAGAGTAACAAACTCTTTTAAGTCTAGAAATAGCCACATCATTAAGACAAGAAAGATCTGTGGGCCAGTGTATCCTGCTCACGTATTCTGATGAAGGAAGTACATACTGTTTGTTTCTTCTAGTAGGAAAGCTGTTGTTGTTGTGTGGGACTATCAACAAATATGGGACCGGATGTTATTCCTACTGAAGTAAATATTAATACTCCCATAAGGAGAGCAGGTGCTAAGAACTTGTGAAACAGGTGCTACAAAACATATGGCTAAATTTGGAAGGGATTTTTTGATACCACCTACATGACAGGGCATGCAGTATTGATTTCAAACTGTTTAGACGTTCATCTTGTGGAAACAACATACAACAAAATAATCTGAGAGGAAGTCTGCAGCAGGATGGATACACAGTCACAAAAATATGGCAGCAATTTCATAAGATGATACATTACTAGATGAACAATAAACCACCATATTCAGCATATAGCATTCTTGTGTGTTGCATTTTATGTCCAGCAAAAGATTTGCAAGAAAAATGCTCACGATTTAGGGTTTTGAAAAATGGTCTTCTTGAGCAGCCAACAGGATACAGAAAGATTCTTCCCAAGAGCATCCTGAGTTCTAACATCCTTTAGAGAACAATTAATTTATCAAATAATCTATTAGTCACAGGTAAGCTATGTTCTGTTAACTGAAGTAGTAGATCGTAAAGCAATCAGATATACTTCATTTCAAATACAAATGGTCTTAAAATAATAAAGTAGCAAAATGATAAAATTTCATTATTAAAATAACTGATTTGACCTACTTGAACATATGCGCTAGAAAAGGATAAGGGAGTCATTAGGGACAGTCAG